>NC_037678.1:67325775-67466737 GCF_003255815.1 Theropithecus gelada
GAACTTTTTTTTGGTGGTTTTTGCAGGGAGGAGAACCCGCCACCGCACCCCCGACCGGGGGAAAAAGAGCGAGACTCCACAAAAAAAAAAAAAAAAAAAAAAAAAAAAAGAAAAGTAGAAATAATGCCTCCTCCCCCAAACAAAACCAAAACCAAACAAACTCTTAATAAACAAAAATACCCTGGTGGCTGACATTTCAGAAGGTTTGCTTAGGTTCCCAAGGGTAAGGGTTCCCTGTTGACTCTTAGAATAAGGATAAGATTTCTCACACCCTGTTAGTTCCCTGGAAGAAATGGTGTTTCACTTATCCTGTCTGGTTTTTTTTAGTTTCACAGTTTTTCTGTGGTTTGGGATTTAGGACTGGGACGCCCTCCAGCTCCTAGAGGACCCTTATCAGTTGTATATTCACTTGAGCTTGCAGCTGCAATGACTATGTGTTCATTGTCTTTGCTGAACAAGATTAGTGTTGACTGTGGCTGCTGAAAAAATGCTGAGAAAGGCCACTGTCTTCGCTGTCCAGCATGCCCACGTGGACTTGATAAAAGCAGGCCTCCTCCCCTATTCCCTATCTTGGCCACTGGCATCATGCCCACACCAGAAACCTGGGAGCCCTCATTTGTCTCTTCCCTCACCCCTTCACCTGCTCAGTCACCTAACTCAAACTTTTTTTGACCCTGACCCATAGTAACAAATGCATGTTACTTTGTGACCAGAATGGACATGTGAATGGACACATGAATCTGGTACAAAAGTTCTGTAAAATTTATCCTTGTAATGTCAGGTAATCTCTGATACTTTCTTTTCTTTCTTTCTTTTTTTTCAGTTTTAAGGAGCAGGGAGTTTAATAGGCAAGAAAGAAGGGAGAAGGAAGAAAGAAGTAGCTCCTCTGTACAGAGACCAAGGGAGGGAGGCTCCAAGGCCGAGAGAGGGAACCTCCGATATTTTCTATTTCATTTGAATTCATTTTAAACAGACATTGATGATGTCACCCACTAAATTGATTACACTGAGTTGCAACCAACTGTACTTGAAAAGTGGTCTTTGGCCTCTAGCTTGCCTATCCCCATTCTGTTGGCCTTCTCAGTACAAATGGGGTCAGCACACACAGAAACACACACATACACACACACACGCACTCACTCCTTAATGTTCTCTGTTGTTCTCAGAATAAAATACAAGTTTTGGCCGGGCCCGGTGGCTCACAGTTGTAATCCCAGCACTTTGGGAGGCTGAGGTGGGCAGATCACTTGAGGTTAGTAGTTCAAGACCAGCTTGGCCAACATGGGGAAACCCCGTCTCTACTAAATATACAAAAAAATTAGCCAGGCATGGTGGCAGGCACCTGTAGTCCCAGCTACTCAGGAGGCTAAAGCACGAGAATTGCTTGAACCTGGGAAGCTGAGGTTGCAGTGAGCTGGGATGGTGCAACTGCACTCCAGCCTAGACAACACAGCGAGACTCCATCTCTGAAAATAAAATAAATAAATAAAATAAAATAAAATAAGTTTCATATCACTGCATTCACATCTGATCAGATGTGACCTATGGTGCCTTCACTAGTCTCATTTGTTGCTATTCTAGGCATCATTAGCATCACTACTCCCTTCTCTGCAAGAAAAAGCAAAACGATATAGTAGAAATATCAAGTCTTCTGCACGAAGTTTCTTCTGCCTAGAAGGCCCTTCCCCCTCCTCTCCACCTGACAAATTCCTGTTTTTCCTTCAGTATCCAATTCAGGTATTATCTCTGCTTTGAAGCATTCCCTTTCTTCTGGGCAGGGAGATTTATGTAGTTGAAATTTGTGTTGGCATTGTAAGTGTTAACAGATTTGTAGAGAAATTGAAATTGTCATGGAGCACTAGTACCTTCTCAATGCAGAAATTAATTTTATACAATGGAATGGAACTAATAAAATTAGAACATACCTGTAATGAAGGTAGGATGGAGAGGGAGTAAAATGTAGTCTGTTTTTAAAGATTATTTTAAAGTCAGGTATTTCATAAATATACTTACTACAAGGTGTTTTATGTATATTATCTTTCATTTATTTACATATATTATTTCACACATGCTCACAACTTCTTTATTCTCATGTTACATATGAGGGATTAGGGGCTTAGAGAAGTCAGAGAACTTTCCCAAAGAAGTAGTTAGAATGTGGTGGAGAGGAAATTCAGGTGCTGGTCTGGCTAACTCAAAGCACTAAGTTGCTTTCCTTTTTAGTAATTATAACTACTAAAGTAACTAATTAAATACTTAAATTAACATTAATTAATACTTAAGTACCTGCTTAAACATAGATTCATAAAATTATGGCATTTATTCTCTTGATTGAAGGCACTGTGTATAGCAGACAAATTTATTTCGTGCCCTCTTAGGGCTTAGGTGAGAAGAGAGACATTAAACAAATCACAGCTGTGATAGGTGTGATGCGAGGATGTGACAAGGTATGTGGGAGAAGCTGGGCGTCTCATTTAGTTTAGGGGTGGGTCAGTCAGGGAAGGCTTCACTGAAGAGAACATTTACATTGACACCTAAAGGGTGAATAGAAGTTAGCAAGTGAAAGAGTGGATGAAAGAGCCTTCCAGCTAGAGGGATCTAGTGATTTTCAAACTTTTTATCAGCAGAGTCCTTTTTAAAAATGAAATCTTATGCTCAGCCACCAAATATGATATATATGATAAAAGGAGGTGGGAATGACCTGCTTGCTTCACATCTTCACAACATGCCCACTGAAAAAAGACCCTTAGGTAGTTCCATGGAAACTCAGAATGCAATTTAAAAACTACAGATCTAGTCCACTTCTCTCATTTTGCAAATGGGGAGACAGTTTTGGCAATTTTAAGGAATTGTCTCAGGCCACTTACTCAGTAGTGGAGGACCCGAGACAACTCTGAAGTTAACTGTGGTTACCTGCCCCTTCTAAACACTTTGCTTCCTTTCTGATTGTCCTATTTGGTGGTCAGGGGATAGGGGTCTCTTCCCCTGAGCATGAACATGTCATATGAGCATAGCAAACATTTACGGATCACCAGCTGTATGATGGGCCCCATGTTTCTTGGCGCTCACTATGTGTGTCCCGGGAGAGGCCACAGGTAAACCTGAAACTAGCACAGGATGATGTACAGATTATATGGGCTCACAGGGGAAGGGGGGTTGCCTGGGGATGGTCAAGGAAAGCAGTTGCCTTGGACTTCTGGGGGCTAGAACAGACTATGTGGGATTGAGGAGTAATTAAGAGGCAAAGAAGTTATTGTAAACTACTTTTTAAGAAGTTTCAAATGAGGGGATGGTCACTTGAGGGAAAAACAGTTTAGAAGGGAAGCATTTAGTTGTTTTTTATTTTAAAGTGGGGGAAACACTGGAACGATTTTGTAAGCTGAAGGGAAGAAGCCTTTGGGAAAGAAGAGAAGGAATTAAAGTGTGGGGATGGGAAGAGGTTAGAAAGCAGACTGGTGCCAGTCTCAGTGCAGCCAGAGAACTGTGCTGGCAGACACTGGCAGCCTCTGCAGAGGCTCTTTAAAACCACCACAGCATTTTTATTGTAGCTGTAGGGCATTCAGGCTTCTGCTGGATTCCAGCAACCCCAGGCCTGCTATACATGGTGAGCCCTGGCCATGTGCACATCCTCTTTTACCCTCCCCCAGCCAGAGTTGCAGTGTTCAAACACCCACGCTTGTAGCTTTACTGCCCAAACCAAAGGCCTATGCAGCAGCATTTTACCAAGATTGCATACCCTAAGTGCGCTGATACCCGCTACCCAGGGGCTTATTCTTTATAGTGGGTCTGACAGGCAAGCTGCAGGCCAGGTGTAGCTCTTGGAGGAGGCCTGTTGTCAGGTGAGATGGCTTCAGGAAGTACCTCACCCAACTTGTCTGTTTGCCCACAGGTTGTCCTGTGGCCCTCATGCTCCCCCCAGAAGGATTAGGCTTCACGGTGAAGGAACTTGGGAAACCAGGTGGAGATAGCCTTGTACACAGCCCTGGAAAAGGGTCAGCGTGCCAGCTTACAGATCAATAAACTCATTCATTAGCACACTGCTGGGGCTTGAGTGTAGCCATCTAGGCTCTGCTTTCTTGGCCTCAGCTGGTGACAGAGTAAGGGAAACAAGCTGTGTGAAAGTCCCCTTTGGGATTCCTTCATAGCAGCCAGAGTGACAAACCTGCCCAAGTGCCTGCTAGTCTTTATTAATTCAAAATCAGATCTACTCTAAGCAGCTTATAAACTACCATGCCGGAGAAACAAGGCCAAAACACAACTGGCATTGTCAGAGGGCCCAAACAGAGCGAGTGAGACAGGATGCTCAGAGCTGCCAGTACCTGGCAGGAGGTCAGCATCAGGAATAACAAGAGTCTTCCCTCCCAGATTTAGGCTGAGAGGAGGAAATCATAGCTAGGAAACTCTCCTGTTCCTTTGAACTCTGCAGACAGTATTGTTGCCTTCCTACTTGTCTTATTTAGCAGGAAGAGGTTCTTGATGCTGTGTTATCACAGAATGGGGGAAAAAGGGGGGAGCTCAGGCTTCATTCCAGCCCCTTTCTTCTCTACTGTGCAACTTTAAGTTACTTAACCTCTTCAGAGTGTGTTTTCTTTTCTGTGAAACAGGGATAGTTATAATGTTCTGAGAGAGAATGAATGTAAACGCATCTTACAGTGACAAGTTTCATATTACAGAACTTAGTAAATGATAGTAATCATTATTATTATTTTCCATAAGGCAGGATTGATAGCTTCAGCCCTTTATCATTTGATACTCCTAGTGAGTGACATTTTCTTCCTTTGTCCTGTCTCCATGCTTGCCTTTTAGAGATATCTGGGTGCCAGGTTTGAACACTCCTTTTTTTTTCTTTACTTTGCTAGCTGGATTATTTGTCTTTCTTATATGTAAAAGAGATCAGTATTATGTATGAGACACTGGAATCACTGAGAGACAAGGATAGTACTGTGAAGCTTAAAACCTAAATAATAAATTGTGGATTTAAGAACATCATCAGGCCAGGCGCGGTGGCTCACGCCTGTAATCCCAGCACTTTGGGAGGCTGAGGCAGGTGGATCACTAGAGGTCGGGAGTTCAAGATCAGCCTGACCAACATGGTGAAACCCTATCTCTACTAAAAATACAGAAATTGGCCGGGTGTGGTGGTGGGTGCCTGTAATCCCAGCTACTCAGGAAACTGAGGCAGGAGAATCTCTTGAACCTGGAAGACAGAGATTGCAGTGAGCCGAGATCACACCACTGCACTCCAGCCTGGGTGACACATCAAACTTGGGAGGAGCACCTTGAGTTGATCCTAAACAGAGAGTAGTAGCTTCTGCACAGATTCAGTCAATATTCAGAGTAGGTGCTTAGTAATACTTATTCAATAAATGATTAATTAATATAGGAATCTTTCTCATTACAAGATAGTTTTTAAAGTTTATTTTGTATTCTTTTTTTTTTTTTCCTGGATACAGATTGGCACACTGATATTTTGCTTTTTTTTTTTTTTTTTTGAGACGGAGTCTCACTGTTGATGCCAAGGCTGGAGAGCAATGGCGCGATCTCGGCTCACTGCTGCCTCTGCCTCCCAGGTTCAAGCGATTCTCCTGCCTCAGACTCCTGAGTAGCTGGGACTACAGGCACCTGCCACCATGCCTGGCTAATTTTTATATTTTTGGTAGAGATGAGGTTTCACCAGGTTGGCCAGGCTGGTCTCGAACTCCTGACCTCAGGTGATCCGCCCGCCTCGGCCTCCCAAAGTGCTGGGATTACAGGCATGAGCCACTGCGCCCAGCCTGCATTCTTAAGGGCAGTTTTTATTTATTTTATTATGTTTTAGCATAGAAGTGTGTTATTCCCTCCATAATGCCCCCTGTCCTCAGTTCCCCCTCGTTTCCAACAGAGGTCTGACATTATGACTTTAAATCAGTGACAAAATGTAATTTGACCTCTCAATGTTAAATTTAGACATTTATTATGAAGATATACACCCATGATGTGATTTAAAGTGAGCTGTATTGTGAAATAGCTTACTTAATGACTCAACATTATTGTTATATGGTCAGAGTCTGTGACAAGTGTTGGCTTTGTTTTGCAGTGGGTAGCAGGATCTTCAAGTCTTTAATTTTTATTAACCATTTTGACTTTGTTTTATTTTTCTTTCTTTATATCTTTTTATTTTTATTTTTTTTTTTTTTGAGGCAAGCTCTCTCTGTGTCTCCCAGGCTGGAGTACAATGGCACAATCATAGCTCACTGCAACCTCCACCTCTGGGGCTCAAGCAATTCTCCTGCCTCAGCCTCCCAAATAGCTGGGACTACAGTCATGCATGACCATGCCCCACTAATTTTTGTTTGTTTGTTTGTTTGTTTATTTTGAGACACTTTCTTGCTCTGTTGCCAGGCTGGAGTGCAATGATGTGAACTTGGCTCACTGCAACCTCCACCTCCCGGGTTCAAGCGATTCTCCTGCCTCAGCCTCCCAAGTAGCTGGGATTACAGGCATGTGCCACCACGCCTGGCTAATTTTGCATTTTTAGTAGAGACGAGGTTTCAGCATGTTGGTCAGGCTGGTCTTGAACTCCCGACCTCAGGTGATCCGGCCGCCTCAGCCTCCCAAAGTGCTGGGATTACAGGTGTGAGCCACCGTGCGTGGCCTAATTTTTGTATTTTTTGTAGAGATGAGGTTTCATCATGTTGTCCAGGCTGGTCTCGAACTCCTGAGCTCAGTTGATCTGCCTGCCTTGACCTTTCAGGGTGCTGGAATTACAGGCATGAGCCACCGCGCCTGGCCTATTTATTTTTCTTTTACCATTCAACATACTTTAGCCTTTTCTGAATAACTCATGATGTCCTGATAATTCTTAATAACTAATGTTGTCCTAATAACTGATGTCCTGACAACTCTTAACTGTATTTTGCCAGACTATTGTCTTTGAGTTGTACCTGTTGAACCTTAATTGCTCTGCTAGTTTTTTCATGTCTCTATTAAATAAATTTTTCATTTCCTCTTTTCCTATTAGGCTGCTAGCAGTTACTCTTGTTATAGGTATGCTTGCCTCCAGTTACCAGTCTTTTTTTTTTTTTTTCTTTTCTGATGTGGTATTTCTAACATGATGCTAGTTTTGAAGTTTAAATTACTGTACTTGTGAGGACTGAATGAAAAATAGGGTCAATAGATTCTGGAGAGTTTGTTCTAATCATTGAAGGAGGCAAAAACAACAAAAACCTTAGTAGGACTTTGGGATCAGATTGTCTAGGTTCAGATCTCAGTTTTAGCACTTACTAGGTTTGTATCGTTGGGCAAGTTACTTCTCTAAGACTCAAATTTTCTCACCTGTGAAATGAGGACAGTAAGGACACCAGTATCAGCTTCATGGAGTTGTTGTAAAGATTAGAAAAAATAATGCATCCAAATCACTTAGCCTAGTGCCTGGCATGTAGTTGTGTTAACTGTTAATTATAGCACTTGTCCGTTTTTGCTATTTAAGTTTTTTTTTTTCTTTCTTCCTGTTAGTCATTTTTAGAATAGGAAAAATTGCCAGATAAACTAATTGAATTCAGCATCAGTCAGATGTCACCCTAACAATGGTCAAATAAATTAGCAGGAATCCATTCTGGTGTCCAAAAGTTTTCACTGGGGTGTCTGTGGATGGAACACAGAGTTGGAGTTGAGATTTCTTCACTTCCATCCTTCTATTCCAGTATCAGATGTAATTTTTTCTTTTCTTTTCTTTTTTTCTTTTTTTTTTTTTTTGAGACGGAGTCTCGCTCTGTCACCCAGGCTGGAGTGCAGTGGCGCAATCTCGGCTCACTGCAAGCTCCGCCTCCCGGGTTTACGCCATTCTCCTGCCTCAGCCTCCCGAGTAGCTGGGACTACAGGCACCCGCCACCTCGCCCGGCTAGTTTTTCGTATTTTTTAGTAGAGACGGGGTTTCACCGTGTTAGCCAGGATGATTTCGATCTCCTGACCTCGTGATCCGCCCGTCTCGGCCTCCCAAAGTGCTGGGATTACAGGCTTGAGCCACCGCGCCCGGCGTAATTTTTTCTTAATGTCTGAGAATAGTACGTTGGCTGGGTGTGGTGGCTCACGCCTGTAATCCCAGCACTTTGGGAGGCCAAGGCAGGAGGATCACTTGAGCTTACGAGTTTGAGACCAGCCTGGGCAACGTGGCGAAACCCCATTTCATCTCTGCAGGAAATACAAAAGTTAGCTGGGCGTGGTGGCGCATGCTTGAAGTCCCAGCTACTCGGGAGGCTGAGGTAGAAGGATGACTTGAGCCCAGGAGGCAGAGGTTGCAGTGAGCTGAGATTGTACCACTGCTTTCCAGCCTGGGTGATAGAGCCAGACCTCGTTTCCAAAAAAAAAAAAAAAAAGATAGTATGTGTAGAGTGCTAGCACAAAAGGGAAGATAAAGAAGGTACCATTTATGTAAAAAGAATACACACATACATAAACTTGTGTGTGTATAGGTTATATGTGGAAGGTTTCCTAAGAAGCTAGTAGCTGAGGTTGCCTTTGGGAGAGGAACTGGTTGGCAGGGGATGAAGGTAGGAAGGAGACTTGGTTTTTATTACTATGTACATGTATTACCTATTCAAAACAGTTATCAAACAAGAGTAAATTGAACGTGATAGGCTTCAAGGTCAGGTGGCCTAAGAATTGGTATTCAGCTGCTTGTCTGGACATTCCAGGCAGCTGACTGTCTTAAGATTTCGGCCCAGCCTTGAGCTCTGCTTTTCCCTTGAAGAGGATAAACAAAAAAGTCCTTCACAATAGGACTACTTTTCTGTCCTTAACTACCTAGTGAATTTGATTCACAAACTCAGGGAAAGAATTAGGTGAGCATTTAATTAGCTGAATGTGGTACTGGTGATTGGACAGCCCTCTGGATCAGAATCTTATTTTCCCAGTAGAACTCATGGGAATCTTCAGTAACTTCAGGTTGATAGGAAGACTGATTCTTTGCTTTGATCTTACAACTTTATGTGTAATGAGATTTGCTGTAGAGGTTTATTTTTATTTTTATTTTTATTTTTTTTTTGAGACTGAGTCTTGCTCTGTCGCCCAGGCTGGAGTGCTGTGGCCGGATCTCAGCTCACTGCAAGCTCCGCCTCCCGGGTTCCCACCATTCTCCTGCCTCAGCCTCCCGAGTAGCTGGGACTACAGGCGCCCGCCACCTCGCCCGGCTAGTTTTTTTGTATTTTTTTTTTTTTTAGTAGAGACGGAGTTTCACCGTGTTAGCCAGGATGGTCTTGATCTCCTGACCTCGTGATCCACCCGTCTCGGCCTCCCAAAGTGCTGGGATTACAGGCTTGAGCCACCGCGCCCGGCTGTAGAGGTTTATATAGCAGTTCTTCAAATTACATTGTTCTGTTCAATGTCATTTTGTTATAACAGTGATGAGGAAAAAAATAACAATTTCCATCTGGGGCCACTGTCTGTGTGGAGTTTGCATGTTCTGTCCATGTCTAGGTGGGTTTTCTCTGGGTCCTCCTGTTCCTCCCACATCCCAAAGATGTGCACACGAGGTGAACTGACATGTCTAAATTGTCCTTATTGGAATGGGTGTGGGTCTGAGTGTGCCCTGCCATAATGTATGCATAGCTCACATTATTTCAGTGTTTAATATTGGAAGTCTTTTGGGTCTTTATTTAGAAGTTTAGTGGTGTTTTTGTGACCAGAAATATACTGTAGGAATATAACTCTTGTTTATGTCACTTAGCCTACGGTAAAATAGGTTTCGTTTTATGTTGTTAAGCTTAAAGTTACAGTTTCCAAGAATCTATCTGTGATGTTAAATGAGGAGTTATAATATTTAGTGTTCTGCATCAATAAAAGGTCTGTTGAACTTATTGGGTCCAACGTTTTAGGAGTAATGAGAATTTGCCCTCCTTTTATTTTCAGGCATCGATCCATGTTTTTTAAACTGTTAGTATCAGCAAAATTAGGTACAGGTTATAACAATCTTTGCTGGTTGTATATTTCTCAAAAGGCAGGTATAATCTTTAGTTTATATTTCTGGATCAGAATATTCTGAAAACGATAGTTCTATTAAAGTAAATTCAGTCGTGTGTAGCTTAATGATGGGGATCTGTCCTGAGAAATGCATCATTAGGTATTTCATTATTGTGTGGGCATCATAGAGTATACTTACACAAACCTAGGTGGTATAGCCTATTAGACACCTGGGATGTATGGTATGACCTATGGCTTCTAGGCTGTAGACCTGTACAATTCTGAATACTGCAAGCAGTTATAATAGTAAGTATTTGTATATCTAAATGTATCTAAACATAGAAAAAGTACAGTAAAATGCAATATAAGAAATAAAAAATGGTATTCTTGTATAAGGTACTTACCGTAAATAGAGCTTGCAGAACTAGAAGTTGCTCTGGGTGAGTCAGACATTACTGTATACAACTGTAGACTTTATAAACACTGTACACTTAAGCTAATTTTTTTTTTTTTTTTTTTTTTTTTTGAGACAGGGTTTCACTCCATCATTCAGTCCAGAATTTGGTGGTGCAACCACAACTCAATGCAGTCTTGACCTCCCAGGCTCAAGCAATCCTCCCACCTCAGCCTTCTCAATAGCTGGGACTACAGACGCTCACTACCACATTTGGCTAATTTTTACATTTTTTTGTAGAGGTGGGGTCTCACTTTGTTACCTCAGTTGGTCTTGAACTCTTGGGCTCAAGCGGTCTGCCCGCCTTGGCCTCCCAAAGTGCTGGGATTACAGGTGTGAGCCACCACACCTGGCCATAGGCTACACTAAATTTATTTAAAAATTTTTTCTTCGATAATAAATTAAACTTAGCTTACTGTAACATTTATGCTTTATAAACTTTTTAATTTTAAAAAACTTTTTTTTTTTTTTAGACAGAGTCATGCTCTGTTGCCCAGGCTGAAGTACAGTGGCATGATCTCAGCTCACTGCAACCTCCGCCTCCCAGTTCAAGTGATTCTCCTGCGTAAGCCTCCTGAGTATCTGGGACTACAGGCATGCGCCACCACGCCTGGTTAATTTTTGTATTTTTAGTAGAGATGGGGTTTCACCATGTTGGCCAGGCTGGTCTCCTAACCTCAAGTGATTCACCCACCTCGGCCTCCCAAAGTGCTGGAATTACAGGTGTGAGCCACCATGCCCAGCCTAAAAAAACTTTTTGATTCTTACATTTTAAGCTTAAAGCACACACTATACAGCTTTCTTTATATTGTTATTCTATAATCTTTTTTCCATTTTTTAAAAAAAATTTATTTTCTACTTTTAAAAATTTTGTTAAAAATTAAGACATAGAGCTGGGCGCAGTGGCTTGTGCCTATATCTTAGCACTTTGGGAGACCAAGGTAGATCACTTGAGCCCAGGAATTCGAGACCAGCCTGGGCAAGATGGTGAGACCCTGTCTCTACAAAAAAATTAACAACTTAGCTGGGCACAGTGGCGTGCACCTGTAGTCCTGGCTACTTGGGATGCCGAGGCAGGAGGATAGCTTGAGTCCAAGAGTTTGAGGTTACAGTGAGCTATGATTGTATCACAGCACTGCAGTCTGGGTGACAAAGTGATTCCCTGTCTCTAAAAAAAGAACAAAAACCAAACTGTAACACAAACACTCACATTAGTCTAGGCCTCTACCAGGTCAGGACCATCTAGACCAGGTGATAGGAATTTTTCTGCTCCATTATAATCTTATGGGACCACTCTCATATATGTGGTCTGTTGTTGACCAAAATGTCGTAATGTTATACATGACTATATTCACCAAATTTGTGCTTTTCCAGCCCTGGTGATATTTATATTTTATTATAGGATTGAGGCTGGGAAGAAAGGGTTAACTTCTCAGAGACTCATCTGTTCTCAGTGCTAAGAAGCAAATCTTCTTCCAGTAGCTGGCCACTGCCTGCTGAGTAAAGTCCATACTTTTTCTTAGCAAGTCATTTTAAAGCTCTTCATGACCTTTATGGCTTCAGTTTTCTGCATCCTATACCCTGCCCTCCCCACAATCTAGATATTCATTGTTACCTTGACATCCTGAACTCTTCCATGGGCCTGCCTTTGCTTAGAACAGTCCATCAGCTGGACATTCCCTTTGTCTTTTGTTTCAACCTGTTCAACTTCAGCTTATCCTTCCAAGATCCAGGTATGGTGTTTCATTTTCCATGAAGCTTTCTCTGATTCTACTTGGCCAAAAGTCATCCTCTTAAGCTCCATTGCACTCTTCTCTTGAGAAATCTATGGCATTCCCTTTTAGGGCTGTTTATGTGTGGCATACCTTATCTCACCTAGAGGAAACTGCTCCATAAAAGCTGGGTTCTAGTTTTAGCCATCACTGTAATCCCCACAGCATCCAGCCGTACACCTTCACACAATAGGGACTCCTATGTTCATTGAGTGAATTGTCAGTCACCATTTTGAAAGTGTCTTCGTTTTGCCTTATCTTTTCAACTGGATAACCATTTGAGCCCACTGTTATCTGTAAGGGCTATAGAACAAACTGTTGTGAAACAAAAAACACTTCATCCCATGTTGATACGTTTAGAAAGTTTATGGTCTGAGAAAATCTGTGCCTTTTAAACCTCAGAGGGCAGGTGTATTAACAAACTACAGAATTTTCAAATAAATGAAGAATTCCATTACCTCACTATTACTGTTGATGAATTGGCCTCTGACAGCACTTAAGCATCAAAACACACAGCGTCTTTTCAGGTAAGAGGCTGACATGAGGGATTTGATTAACTTTTAGAAAAGTCTTATGAAAAAGGACTGTTGAACTTTTTCCCAATTTGTTTCTGCTGTGGAATATGCTCTGTGTCCTATCAAGTAGCCAAATCTTTTTCTGTGCCCTGTTTCATTATTGTCACAAAGTGCGGTTTTTGTTTGTTTGTTTGTTTGTTTGTTTTTTTGGAGATGGAGTCTTACCCTGTCGCCCAGGCTGGAGTGCAGTGGTGTGTTCTTGGCTCACTGCAATCTCTGCCTCCCAGGTTCAAGCAATTCTCCTGCCGCAGTCTTTCAAGTAGCTGGGATTACAGGCGCATACTACCATACCTGGCTAATTTTTGTATTTTTAGTAGAAACGGAGTTTCACCATGTTGGCCAAGCTGGTCTTGAACTCCTGACCTCAAGTAATCCGCTCACCTCAGCCTCCCAAAGTGCTGAGATTACAGGTGTAAGGCACCACACCCAGCCTATAAAGTGCTATTTCTTAAGCACTACCTGGGGTCAGAGGTTACAGTTTTTTTGTTTTTTCATTTTGAGAGTCTTGCTCTGTCACCCAGGCTGGAGTGTAGTGGCGCGATTTCGGCTCACTGCAACCTCCATCTCTCGGGTTCAAGCAATTCTCCTGTCTCAGCCTTCCAAGCAGCTGGGATTACAGGCGCACGCCACCACACCTGGCTAATTTTTGTATTTTTAGTAGAAACGGGGTTTCACCATGTTGGCCAGGCTGGACTTGAACTCCTGACCTCAGGTGATCCGCCCACCTCAGCCTCCTAAAGTGTTGGAATTACAGGCATTAGCCACTGCACCCAGTCTACAGATTTTGAATCACATCAGTAAATCTCATTTGGGATCACGTAGTCAGCCTTCTTTTTATTTTCAGATGGAGTCTCACTCTGTTACCCAGGCTGGAGTGCAATGGTGTGATCTTGGCACTGCAACCTCTGCCTCCCGAGTTCAAGCAGTTCTCCTGCCTCAGCCTCTGGAGTAGCTGAGATTCCAAGCGCGCGCCACCACACCTGGCTAATTTTTGTGTTTTTGGTAGAGACGGGGTTTCACCATGTTGGCCAGGTTGGTCTCAAACTCCTGACCTCAGGTGATCTGCCGGCCTTGGCCTCCCAAAGTGCTGGGATTACAGGTGTGAACCACTGCACCCGGCCATGTGAACCGGCCCCTGGCCATGGGATTACAGGTGTGAACCACTGCACCTGACCTTCTGTCAGATACCCGAGTTCCCACCAAGCGTTGATTCACTTCTCAGAGACAGGCAAATTCTCTACTTTTTGAGGTTGTCAGTTTCATTATTCAAATCTTCAGACACTCAGGCCAGGCACAGTGGCTCATGCCTATAATCCCAGGGCTTTGGGAGGCTGAGGTGGAAGGATGACTTGAGTCCAAGAGTTTGAAGTTACAGTAGGCTATGATTGTGCCACTGCACTGTAGCCTGGGTGACAGAGCAAGACCCTGTCTCTAAAATTAAAAAAACAAAACTTTAGACATTCCTGTTAGTAAGCTTTTGATTTTGCTCTTCAATGTTGAGTATATCTTTCTCCCTCTGTGACCTGCCCATTGGTTCTGATTCTAACGCTTTGGTTTTATTTGTTGAGACAGGGTCTCACTCCATTACCCAGACTGGAGTTCAGTGGCACCATCATGGCTCACTGCAGCCTTGACCTTTTGGGCTCAAGGCATCTTCCTGCCTCAGCCTCCTGAGTAGCTGGGACTGCAGGCATACATCATGGCACCTGACTAATTTTCATATTTTTTGTAGAAACTGGGTCCCACTATGTTGCCCAGGTTGGTCTCAAACATCTGGGCTCAAGTGATCTTCCTGCCTTGGCCTCCCAAATGCTGGGATTATAGGTGTGAGCCACCAGGTGTGGCCTGATTCTCTTTGGTAAACAGTTTAATCACTTTTCTACAATGTTTAAGTCAACTTTCCTGTTTTTCTGTAGATTAAATATCTTCTGGTCTTCTTAAGATACTTCTGGTCCTCCTATTTCTTAAAATATAATGTTCAAAACTGTGGATAGTATTCCAAATAGGTTCTGGTTTGTGTTGAGTAGAACAAAAGTCTCACTTTACACACTGAGGATATTATATTTGCATTACTGTATCTAAAATCACATTAATTTGGAGGGCAGCATTGTTATCCTCTTGATTCCTACTGAGCACATAATATCAACTTAAGCCTGTAAGTCTTTTCACACATATGTAGGCATGACTCATCTGTGCTGTACTTTTACAGTTGTTCTTTCAGACCCAAATGCAGGATCCTGAATTTATCCCTATTAGGTTGATCTTGTTAGATTCAACCTGTTGAAGTATTTTTGGTTCATGGTTGGGTCATCTAGCACATTTGTTCTCCTGCCCAGCTTCTTGTCATCTGCAAATTTGGTAAATATGTTTTGTTTTCTCCATCTTAGTTATTAACAAAGATGTTGAGACAGGCCAAGCTGTAATCATTTCATTGTACCATACTATTGCTGGTAGATTTTAATTGGCAAGATCAATTGTGTATGGAGGTAGAATTGTCAGGTTGGATTAACTATTCCATAATTATAACAGGAATTGTCTTTTAGGTGAGTAATCCTATTGTAGCTGCTTAATGAGCTATTTAATGAGAAACAATAAAAATAAGTATGGTCTACCAGGCACAGTGCCTCACACCTGTAATCCCAACACTTTGGGAGGCTGAAGTGGGAGGAAGTCTTGAGCCCAGGAGTTCGAGACCTGCTTACACAACAAAGTGAGACCCTCATCTCTACAAAAAAATAAAAAATTAGCTGGGCGTTGTGGTACACACCTGTGATCCCAGCTACACAGGAGGCTGAGGCAGGAGGCTCCCTTAAGCTCGGGAGGTCGAGGCTACAGTGAGCTGTGTTTGTGCCACTGTACTCCGGCCTGGGTGACAGAATGAGACCCTGTCTGAAAAAGGGGAAAACAGAAAAGAATGAACTATGGTCATGAGATGAGGAACTAGTTTGAAAAGTTGGGGACCCTGCTTATATTCCTATATATAATAAAATATAATTCTTGTATGTTTAGATTATGTAAGGTCTTGAGCAGAAAACCCTCTGGACTGACTAGAGGCAAATGTGGTATAGGGGAAAAGGTCCTAACCTTGGCCCTGTGGTATTTGTTCATTTATTTATTCAGCAAGTGTATATTGAGTGCCTACTGTACTTAAGCCCTGGAAATAAAATGTTGACAAAAACCAGACTTGATCTTTATCTTCAGTAGAGCTTACATTCTGGTGGGGGAAACAGTTTGATAATTATAGAAATGTAATCATAATACTTTCTGTGGTCTGTGTTCTGGACAGGTGTTGTCCAACGGAAGTATAACGCAAGCCATGTATGTAATTTAAAATTTTCTAGTACTTACATTTGAAAAAGTAAAAAGAAACAAATTTTAATAGGTTTTATGTAACCCAGTATATCTGAAATATTATTTCAACATGAAAGCAGTATTAAAAATGAGATATTTTACATTCTTTTTCTTGAACTAAATCTTTGAAATCTTAAACTTGTGCCACATCTCAGCTTTGACTAGCCATATTTAAAATGCTCAGTAGCCACAGTGGAGCCACTGTATTGGACAGCACAGTTCTATACCCAGTTTTATGGACTCTGGTGTTGGGCAAATTACTTTCCTTCTTTAGGACTTCTGCTTTCATCAGTAAAATGAAGGATTCAGACTTGTTTATCTTCTAACCACAAAATGTGGTTCCCTCCAGGTATGAGGGAGCCATCCGAGGTGCCCTAAATAATCTGTATCTTGATCTGGTGGTGCTTGTGTGGGTGTATGTATAATACATAAAAATTCATCCAGGCTGTACACTTAAGATTTATACAGTTAATAGTATCTTTGTTATATTTCAGTAAAAGTTTTTTTGTTGTTGTTTTTGTTTTTTTTAAAACTAAATTCACTTCCAGTTTGATTTGGTGCCCTTTGCTAAACTCACTCTTAGATGAGGAGACCTTCAGTGGAAATGTGTGATGTGAAAAATGCAAACAGCCAAGAGTTTTTTTGTCTTCTTCCCACCTAGGATGTGTCTAGTCCGAATGAAGCAGGAAGGCCGGAGTGGGAAGTACATGTGTCGTATCATAGTTCATTTTATGTGGGAGGATGTTCAGCAGCGCGGCAGAGTCATGGGGGTAAGTGAGTGCTGTCAGATGCTGGTCCTGGACAATTCTAGAGAAGGGTTTGAGTTTGGAGTTTTATCTGTTCTAAAATGGCCCTGCTTTTAGATTTCTGTGAAATGCTGCCTAATATCAAGTGGCAGTTCAGCTAAAGTCACTTTTTCTGTCTCTGTGGAAACTCATACTCCACAGATACTTTATGTGTTTGTACACATTATTTGTGATTTGTCAGTATGAAGTCATCTTGTATGGAGATAGGATTGTAAAGCCCAAATCATGGTGATAGGAGGGATGGATTTGGTGAATGGAGGGAATCAAATGATAATCCAGTTAAGGATACTATACCTTTGACACCAATTCAATATTTGAACCAGTCCTATAAATTAGTTCTGATGGGAGGCCCTGGTATGGGGCCTACACTCTCCTCAGGAACTGAAACTCAAGCTCCTTGATCACTAGCAACCTAGAAGAGTCTAGTAACATACCTACTGAAAATGTACATTGATACATTTAATAATTAACCTGAGAAAGGGGAATATATTGTATATATATGTCACATGGGATGTAATGACAATAGAAAAATGAAACCAGTCCGGGCACGGTGGCTCAAGCCTGTAATCCGAGCACTTTGGGAGGCCGAGACGGGCGGATTACGAGGTCAGGAGATCGAGACCATCCTGGCTAACACGGTGAAACCCCGTCTCTACTAAAAAATACAAAAAACTAGCCAGGCGAGGTGGCGGGCGCCTGTAGTCCCAGCTACACAGGAGGCTGAGGCAGGAGAATGGCGTAAACCCGGGAGGCAGAGTTTGCAGTGAGCTGAGATCCGGCCACTGCACTCCAGCTTGGGCGACAGAGCAAGACTCCGTCTCAAAAAAAAAAAAAAAAAAGAAGAAAAATGAAACCAAAACACTACAATGTAGTTGGTTATACAGATCATAGTGTGTCCAGAGTTGGTTCCTTCTGGTGGGTTCTTGGTCTCGCTGACTTCAAGAATTAAGCCACAGACCTTCGCAGTGAGCGTTACAGCTCTTAAAGATGGTGTGTCCAGAGTTTCTTCCTTCCGGTGGCTTCATGGTCTCAATTGACTTCAAGAATGAAGCTGCAGACCTTCACGGCAAGTATTACAGCTCTTAAAGGTGGTATGGACCCAAAGAGTGAGAAGCAGCAAGATATATTGTGAAGAGCGAAAGAACAAAGCTTCCACAGTGTGGAAGGGGACCCAAGTGGGTTGCCGCTGCTGGCTAGGGTGGCCAGCTTTTATTGCCTTATTTGTCCTTGCCCATGTCCTGCTGATTGGTCCATTTTACAGAGTGCTGATTGGTGTATTTACAATCCTTTAGCTAGACACAGAGCGCTGATTGGTGCATTTTTACAGAGTGCTGACTGGTGCATTTACAATCCTTTAGCTAGACACAGAGTGCTGATTGGTACGTTTTTACAGAATGCTGAGTGCATTTACAATCCTCTAGCTAGATACGCAGCGCAGATTGGTGCATTTACAATCCTCTAGCTAAACAGAAAAGTTCTCTAAGTCCCCACTCGACCCAGAAGCCCAGCTGGCTTCACCTCTCAATAGTATCTTCTTTTGTTTGTGTTGTGTATTTTGTGTATCTAGGTCATGTTTTAGTAGCTTGTAGTTCCCTGTTACTTCTCATTTCATTGCCTCCCAGCTTGGGAGCATCCAAATTAGAACCATGACTGGGTCATGAAATGGGTTAATTTGTTTTTTTTTTGTTACAGGGCAAAGTTATCCCTGTGGACTGAGAAGTAAACAAAGTTTATGGACATATTATAAAAGTTACATATGCTCATAGAATAGAAATCAAAGAGTAAAAAGTATTGAGTTTAAAAAAACAAGTGTCTTTTTTCTCCCCTGTCTAACTCCCCAGAAGTAACCTTTTTTATTTTTTATGTTATTTTTTCTTACCTTCAAGGAAGGAGAAAAGTAACCATTTTTGAGTTGATGCGTATCCTTCACCTGAGAGCTATCTTTGTAATCATCTTCTTTGGTTCCTTTTTCATTTTTCTCACTGTTATGCTTTCTTACTGTCTTGGCTGCTGTATAATATAGGAAAAGAAAGTATTTTTTCTGTTCTCTCACTCAATTACACAGAAGGTTTCTGTGACACATTTGTGGGAGTTTCTCCCACACAGCAAACAGGCAATCAATTCTGGAGAGAGGTCGCCAGGTGGGTGTCCTCTAACCCAATTCAATTCCAATATTGTATACCCGGAGATAGTGTCAGATCCCACAGGTTGAGGGCTTTGCCCACAAGACTGCCCCCAACTTGCCACACCAGTTGCAAGCTCCAGGCTGTTTTACTTGTGCTTCTGGCCAACCGATTATAAATTGGGGTTTCCCACCCTTTCCTTGGGTTCAGTTAATTCGCTGGAGCGGCTCACAGAACTCAGGGAAACACTTATTACATTACCGGTTTATTATAAAGGATATTACAAGGGATACAGATGAAGAGATGCATAGGACAAGATGTGGGAAGGAGTGAGGAGATTCCATACCTTTCCTGGTGTGCAGCTGTCCAGAAGCATCCACCTGTTCAGCTATCCTGAAGTGCCCCAGACCCAGTCCATTTAGGGATTTTATGGAAGCTGCGTTATGTAGGCACAACTGATTAAACCACTGGCCACTGGAAATCAGTCAGCCTCTCTGCCCTCCTTGGAGTTTGGGAGATGGGACAGAAAGTCCTAACCTTCTAATCCTCCCTTGGTCTTTTCAGTGACCAGCCCCTATCCTGAAGCTACCTAAGTGCTGCCAGCCACCAGTCAATCATTAACATACAAAAAGACACCACTTTGGAGAGGCCAAAGATTTTAGGAGTTGTATGCCAGGAAAGGAGTTGAAGACCAAATATATATTTCACAATATCACAGCTGCCCGGAGTGAGATCAGCAGCCTTTAAGGTATTCACCCAGCTGAGTGTTCCCACATGCCCTCAAGTACTTACCACCCGACTCCATGGCAACGCACAGTGGACATAAGGTGGTGTTGGCAATCTCAGTCGTATTTAATGACGGCCAGAGATACCTCCTGGTCAGCCAAAGTCCTGGCTGACTGCCAGGCAGTTACGCAGTAGCTCTTCCTTTAGTGAACCTGTTCTTATCATTGTTGACTAAACTCTGCTGGAAGTTGTCTCACTAGAGCCCTATGGGCCACAGCTGTCCCTATCCTGAATCGCTTAATGAGCCATGGGTTGCTGACTCCTGGACCACAGGAATATTTTAGTTGCCTCTGCCCGCAGATGAATTTCCTTCTGGACCTCTATCTCTCTTCATCACAGTAGTCAACACTTGAGCCTTCTCCCATGTTAATTCTTATGTAGTGTCCCTTCTACTTAACTGTAAGTTTTATAAAAGCAGAAAACCATCTTATTCAGTTTTTTGCTTATGCAGTAAACATTGAATAATTGTCAAATGAATGAATATATTGAATACCAGCCTTTGGAATTCTTTTTTAAGCTAACATTTATTAGATAAATCATACCTGATTTATTAGTCTCTGATCCAAGTGTGTATCAGTGCAGTCCTGCAGGAATTAGGGGAATTTTTCGCCTATTGCATTTTATCAAGCCATTTTTTCTGTTTGGATTGTCGTAGATAGGGTGCTGCCCATAAGGAAGTGTTTTAGGTAAGCGTTTCTCAGACCTTAATGTGCCTGTGGTTCACCTGAGGATCTTGTTAAAATACAGATTTTGATTCAGTAAGTTTCAGAACAGGGGTCAGAAAATCTCCAGTTCTGAAAAGCTTCCAGGTGATGCGGATGTTGCTAGTGACGAGGGTGGGGTAGGGGCCAATAACAAGGCTTTAGGTGGTACCCCAATACAGACTCTTAAATTGCCTTTATGAAGAGAAGTGCCCAAGTTCCGATTTAGTTACAAAGACTGTAAGTAAAGGATGATGGTTTTAAAATAACAGATTTGGAAGAGTTGGGGAATTACTATTTATTGCTTTTCTGCTGTAGTTGACTTGATACCTCCTTTTAACCTCATGGCATAAATAGACACGCCTTATATAGGCAAGACAATTGTATATTAACCAGTGGGTTGTGAATGCATGCATGGATGAGTGTGAGTGCATGTGTGTGTTTGAGGGGATCTCAGTCTTCTGTGTGTGTACAACCTATAAATGGGACATGTGGTTAGGGAGAAGTAATAGGCAGTGTAGAGCCAGTCTGGCCTGGTTCTCACCCTGACTGGCAAATCTTTCCTCTTCTGTGCTTCAGTTTCTTTGTTAAAAAAAAAAAAAAAAAAAAAAAAAAAGGTGGGGACAGGGGAGGCCTAACTGCATGAGCCCCAAGTTTTCAGCTTTTTTTCAGCTTGAAAATCTGATTTGAAGGTGGTAATTTGCAAATCTGTGTCTGTGTTATTTGGCATCCCAGGTGTACCTCTGTAAGAAAACTCATATAAAAAGTAGAATTTATAAAACCGGTCAATGTAGTAGTGATTTTTCTCATGCCGAAATCTTAGAGGTGATTGCTTTGAGTGGATTGGTGTGTGGAAGGTCAAGAAATAAGAGAGCCACTTTTGAGTTACTGATGAATAATAAATTTGCATCAAAAACTTCTTTGAAATTAGAATTCTATTCTGATTTGGTGGGAAAATTTTTATTTTACGAAAATTTGCTTTTCACCAACTTTCTGGAGCCCAACTATTGTGAAAAATGGAGCAGACTCATATATCATCGTGAAGCTGGTACAAAAAGCAGGTGTTAAATTTGAGGTTACAAAAATCACATCAATAATTTAGAGTGTTCTGACTTAAAAAAACATTATTTGGGATTTAAACTTATAAATTAGCTGTGGAAATAAAGTTCATTATATCACCTCATCTGGTCTTGTTTTATTTCATTAACTGCTTCTTAAAAATCTTTGTGAGCTGAGTTGCAGCTGAAGAGGTTGGAGACCGTTTTTCCTTGGGCCCTTGCCGCACTCCTGAGTGTTGGTAAGAGTAAAGAACTAAGACTTGACACAGCTGTAAAAACAGACAGCGCCTTTGGCCTCAGCACTTTCTCCTGGTGCAGGCAGATTTCAGATGTAAATTTCACTCTCTGCCTCTCCTACTAATGAAGTAAGTTTCTTTTGCTGGGTTTGCAGCCAGGTGTGTCCAGTCTTGTGGCTAAGGCGGGCGCTTTACTTAATTTTTCCATTTGTGACATTTCAACCAAACTTAAAAAACAAACATAAAAATTAGCTCACGGCAGTGGCTCAAAGTGTTAATGGTAACCTTAGGCTGGCTAAACGACTTCCTCTCAGTTCTGCCCTGCCAGACATCTCCACCTTGTGGCTCACAATGAGCAGGCTCAAGCTTTCCAAGACAGAGATGGGAAGGGATGGGAGTGGGCTGTAGTTGAGAAATTACAGTTTACCCTTATCAGCGGTCCTTGGCATGCCTGTTGCCTCAGCGAGACTTCCAGAGTAAGAATGCACCTTCTGTCGCCTCATGGTCCCCTGCTGTCTGTAGCAGAGCTGCTTGATGGGATGGTGCAGAGGGCCTAGGAAAAATGGAGGAACTGTGGGCTGAACTGGACTCTTGTGTAATTCTGCCTTGCTTCTCAGAACCACCATTTTGCTTTGTAAGGTCCTCTATGATCACACTCCAGACTACCTCTCCAAATTCATTTCCCCTAGTTCTTCTTGAACCTCAAATATGTGAAACCTACTAGCACATGTGCCTGGCACTTAGTAAGCACTCAGTGAACATCATATTCCATCCTTGCTTCACATACCCTTCACTCCAGCCAAGCTGAATTCCTTGCTATTTCTGTCTTGTGTCTTTGCTCACTCGGTGCATATGCCTAGATTACCCTAACACCCCAGCCTCAATTCCTTCACATCCTTCCACAGCTAACTGGAAGCCAATCCCAGTTTCCCCCTAAGGAAGTACCTTAATGATTTATATCTACCCTTCTTCCAGCTCTTACTGTTTCTATTTTGTATCGTTGTCATTCACTTATGTTGACTGTCTTCCAGGTGAATTCCTGTGGTGCAGGATCACGTGCATCTGTCTCCAAAGTGCCTGTTATTGCCCCTTTCCTGAATAGGTGCCCAGTAACTATCTGAAGAATGAAAGAAGACAGTCCTGCAGGCCCAGAATATGTACTGGAAAAAGTGGGGCGAGGAGATACTGTGTTTTATTCTAAGGATATTTGTTTGCTATGTTAGTCTTAAATATTGGAAGAAAAGGAAATAAGAAATCGTTTCCCCCACCATCAACTGTTTAGTTTCTTTTCCCATACTTTTCCATCTTCTAACGGAATTACTTGATTTTTTAAAAATGCCAGTTTATACATAGGGTGTTTTATGTTTCTTTTTTTTTTTGACAGAGTCTCTCTCTGTCACCCAGGCTGGAGTGCAGTGGCGCAACCTTGGCTCACTGCAACCTCTGCCTCCCGGGTTCCAGCGATTCTCCTGCCTCAGCCTCCTGAGTAGCTGGGATTACAGGCGTGCACCGCAATGCCCAGCTAATTTTTGTAATTTTAGGCGGGGTTTTGCCATGATGGCCCAGCTGGTCTCGAACTCCTGACCTCAGGTGATCCACCCTTCTCGGCCTTCCAAAGTGCTGGGATTACAGGCATGAGCCACCACGCCCGGCTGGTATTTTATGTGTCTAAACTAACAAAGGCATTACATTTTAAGAGACTTTAGTTTTTCTGAAAATTTCCTTTCAGGCCTCTGTAATCACCACCCGTCACCAAATCTCCTCTTTTTCCCCACAAAAATTTTCAGACCTCTTCTATTTTACAACGATATAAAAATTGTACTGTTTTGCATCTCTAGGTCAGAATTAAAACTCACTGCCAAAGGTATTGTTTTTAAAGACAAGGAGCACATCAAAAGGTATAGTTAGCCTGGGCAATGTAGGGAGACCCCATCTTTACAAAAATAAAATTAGCCGGTTATGGTGGCACATGCCTGTGGTCCCAGCTCTGCGGGAGGTTGAGGTGGGAGGATCACTTGGGCCAGGGAATTCGATGTTGCAGTGAGCTGTGATCGCACTATTATACTCCTTGGGTGGGGGGAAAAATGGTGTGAGTGTAACTAAAGGACAATCCCTTGGGCTTGAGGCCATGAAAATAAGAATACATGTTCTCAGATACCAGCTGTTCTTTTGAAAGTATCTAAAATGGTCTGAGCTGTTGGAGTGGATAGTCAGTTTTGAGAGAGAAGGCTAAATTCTTAGAAGTCAGAGTAATTCCATTTTGGGATTGGCTTACGAATTTAAGCAGGGTCTTACTGAAAATGTACCTCTGGAAGATACATGCCTTTCTTTACACATGTTTCCTACCCCTAGGCCTTAAGAGGTAGCAAGAGTTAGAGGAGTAGGTGCCTCAAGCAGTTTTACAACTGGTCAGACGCGTGGGTGCATACAGTCAGGGTGCCAGTCCTGTTCTTCTCAGTGGCACATCGGACTCTGCGTTACTGCAGCACTACACCAACTTCAGAGATAGAACTTAACGATGGTGTGCTGTAATTACTGGTTTATATAGATCCCTCCTATTAGATTGGGTAAGGATGCATATAGAACCCTTGTAGATACATAGGAGAATGTGCTTCTTTTTAGCAGATACATACTGAAGTATTTAGGGGTAAAATGTTTTGATATCTGGAACTTCAAATGGTTTAGCAAAAGAAAAGGTTGTGTAGATATATGGATAGAGATAAAGCAAATGTTGCAGAAAATTAAAAATTGTGCATCTAGGCCGGGCGTGGTGGCTCAAGCCTGTAATCCCAGCACTTTGGGAGGCCGAGACAGGTGGATCACGAGGTCAGGAGATCGAGACCATCCTGGCTAACACGGTGAAACCCCATCTCTACTAAAAAATACAAAAAACTAGCCGGGCGAAGTGGCGGGTGCCTGTAGTCCCAGCTACTCGGGAGGCTGAGGCAGGAGAATGGCGTGAACCCGGGAGGTGGAGCTTGCAGTGAGCCGAGATCTGGCCATTGCACTCCAGCCTGGGTGACAGAGCAAGACTCCGTCTCAAAAAAAAAAAAAAAAAAATGTGCATCTAAATATGTGCATCTAAGATTGTGCAAAAGGTTTAATCTTTTGCAACATTTGCTTTATCTCTACCCATGCATCTACACACTCTTTTCTTTTGCTGAACCATCTGAAGTTGCAGATATCAAAACAACTTATATACATTTTTGTTGTATTACTCTTACATCTTTTAAAAATTTTTTGAAATTCTTCAAAGCAAAAAAATTGGAGAGAAAAGAAGTATTCATGTTCTGGCTCTAACCCATTCTTCTAGTTTTATCTCCAACAAATCATACCCCTTCCTTCCAAAAAAGTTCAAGTGCATGCACACAAATACATATTCTTTTCATGCCAGACTTTCACTGGTGCCATAAGTGTGCTATGTTCTTTTATGCCTCTAGGCTTTTGTTTATGCTGTTCCATCTGATCTGGTCTTCTCCCCCGTCTACGCTGCTCACGGCACTATAAGACACAAGCTGGATAATACCTCCTCCAAGAAGCTTTTCCTGGTACTCACCAATAATGTTAATATATCTGGCCTTCTCTGAACTTACCATGGTGTGCTCGTGGTTTATGTAGGTCACTCCTATTAGATGGGATAAGGATTCTTGGATTCTGGTGTCTTAAACCACATGCCTACAGTAGTCACTACTCAAATATGTGTTAGATGAACATAAATACTTGCTGCTTTTGTTAGCGTCTGGCTAGCCTTGTCTTCCAAATACTGACTTAAGAATGATCTTCTCTGATTACATTTGGATTCAATTTCTCTTACCATCCTCCCCTTTTGAAAAAGGTCCGTTCTCTCTCTGCCCTGCCTCATGGGTTCCCTGGCTCTTGTTTCATCCTGGTTATACTTTTAATCTGCTTTATAGGATGGGTAAACCTTGGAATGTCAGACTGGGTGCCTCAGAGGTTTTGAGTCTGTGAAGAGACTCAGGTATATGCATTTTGAAAAATCCCAAAATTTTTTTTTTTTTAGACGGAGTCTTGCTCTGTCACCCAGGCTGGAGTGCAGTGGTGTGTGGTGTGTTCTCGGCTCACTGCAACCTCCACCTCCCAGGTTCAAGCAATTCTCCTTTCTCAGCCTCCTGAGTAGCTGGGACTACAGGCTCACGCCACCACACCCGGCTAATTTTTTATATTTAGTAGAGATAGGGTTTCAGCATGTTGGCCAGGTGGGTCTCGAATTCCTGACGTTAAGTGATCCACCTGCCTTGGCCTCCCAAAGTGCTGGGATTACAGGCATGAGCCACTGCGTCCGGCCCCAAAAGATTTCTAATGCATATTTCTGGTTAAGGTTCTACCCTCTCATTTCTGTGGTGAGGAAATGGATGCCCGGAAAAGTTCATTGATTTGGCCAAGCTCATACAACTAGAGAATAGCAGAATGAGGACCAAGACCAGATTACGCCAGTTTCCAGTCCAGTGTCCTCTTTACTATACCATGATACCTTCCAATTGAAAGAAAGAAACCTTTTCTCCTGTCTTATTACCAAGCACTGCCAAAGACCAAGAGGACAGCTTTTCTTGAATCTAAAGGCATTGCATTTATTTCTTCAGTGCACTCCCAAGCCTGAGGCCTCTTTTACTCAATTTCTAATCCAATACAGCAGAGACTTCCTACTCAACAGGACTAATAGAGATTAAGGGGGAAAAAAAAGACATGAGAATGCTGACAATGTTCTGAATTTGTTTCTTTTTCCATCGTTTAGAGTCTGAATGTCTCTACATCGTCTGAATTTGCCTTAGTTGATTTTACAATTATTTTTCAGAGACTTCTTGGTTGTGTTTTTTTTAAGGGTAGAGGAACACCGAGACTGAACACCGTGCTTGAAGGGGCCGGGCCAGGAGACTAACAAAGGCGGTATTATACTGTGTGCGGCAAAGCCAATAAATGAATTCAGGAGACACCTAGATGTGTTTCTAGAGGAGCCTGTGAGGGGAAGGGGTCTGGTGAAAAGGCAGAAAGGTGGGATTAAGATAAATTAAAATGGGGCCAGTGTGTTGGATAAGGGGACAGTCTCTTCCTGTTTCCACCATTGCTTTAGATTTCTCAATCTGCTTAGTTCAGGAGTTAAAACTAGTCTTTACCATGTACTTCATACTCACACTCCCACCCTCCCACTCTTACTTAGGAAAAGAACTTCGTTTTAAGGCTATTTCAGCATGGTACAGCAGTGTTTATTCCTTGAGTGCTGCATCTGTTGGATGTTACTGGGGAATCTTAGACTGTTTAAACTGGAAAGGAACACTGAAATAATCTGATCCAGAGATCTCAAAGTGTGGTCCCCAGACCAGCAGCCTCACCATTGCTTGGGATCTCGTTAAGCATGCTAGCTCAGGGCAGACATGGTGGCTCACGCCTGTAATCCCAGCACTTTGGGAGGCCGAGGCGGGCGGATTATGAGGTCAGGGGTTTGAGATCAGCCTGGCCAACATGGTGAAACCCCATCTCTACTGAAAATACAAAAATTAGCCGGGTGTGGTGGCGTGCACCTATAGTCCCCAGCTACTCGAGAGGCTGAGGCAGGAGAATCGCTTGAACCTGGGAGGTGGAGGTTGCAACGAGGCTAGACTGCAATTACACTCCAGCCTGGGTGACAGAGCAAGACTCCGTCTCAGGGGGAAAAAAAAAAAGAATGCTAGCTCTAGGGCATACCCTTGATCTTCGGGGTGGGACCCAACAGTCTGTCTTCTCACCAGCTCTCTAGTTTGAGAACCACTGCTCCTAAACTAATTCTATCATTTAGGTGATTGGGAAATTGGCTCTGGAAGAGCTGCGTACATATTAGAAACGGACTGAAGAGTAGAACTCGGGTGTCTTGGTTGCCACTCTTACTGCTCTCCTTGCTAAGAGGAGCAGGGTCTAGGCATGGGCTAACGACATGTGAAACTTGAGGATTTCAGTATAATTCAGAAGCAGAGTTCCCCAATAGTAATAGCTAACATTTATTGAGCACTTTCTTTTTTTCATGCACTTTACAAGCACCATTTGAATTTTATAACATGTTACAACAGTCTTACCTGTGAGATTAGTAACATTTCTAGCCTCATTTTACAGATGAGGAAACTAAGACTCAGAGATAGTTTCCCATAGCAGGTACAGCAGATTACCATAAACTTGGTGGCTTAAAACAACAAAAATTTATGCTCTTACAGTTCTGGAGGCCAGAAATCAGTTTCATGAGGCTGAAATTAAGGTGTCAGCAGGGCTGTGCTTCTTCTGGAGGTTCTAGGGGAGACTCTTGCCCCTTCCAGCTCTTGGTGGCTAATCACGTTCCTTGACTTGTGGCTGCATCACTGCAATTTCTGCTTCTGTAGTCATGTTGCCTTTTCTTCTATCTGAGCCTAGTTTCCCTCTGCCTCTTTCTTAAAAGGAACAATATGTATGATGGCATTTAGGGCTCAACTGGGTAATCCAGGATTCCCTCCCCGTCTCAAGTGTCTTAATTTGACCCTAGCTGCAAAATCCTTTTTTGCCATATAAGGTAATACTCACAGGTTCCAGGAACTAGGACTTGGATATCTTTTGGGAGACCAAATTCAGCCTACCTACCACTGTTAGGCAATTTAATTAGACTTACACAGTAAATATGGGAGCCTGGATTGGAACCCAAACCTTCTGGACTCTAGAGCCTGTGCTTTTAATTACTACTCTGTACTTACCTAAAAACTATGGCTCTAGCATTGGCATTAAGATTTTTAACCTAAGTGTTATTTTTTTCTTCTAACTTCCACGGTATCCACTTGTATTGTAGCATTGAACCTTTTAGTCCTTAAGCATCTTGAGGTTTTGTTTTTGTGGGGTTTTTTGTAGAGATGGGTTCTCGCCATGTTGCCCACACTGATCACTTGAGCTTGTGCTCAAGTAATCCTCCCACCTTGGCATCCCAAAGTGCTGGGCATAAGCCACCATGCCTGGCCAAGCATCTTATATGTTGGTCCTAGCTTCTCCAGTTAGTTAGCTTCTAGAGGGCAGATATTCCATTTTTATGTTTTTAAAAATAGAGATATAATTTATATCCCATAACATGTAAATTTGCTTTTTAGTAAATTCACAGTGTTACGTACCCATCACCACTATTCCAGAATATTTCAATCACCTCAGATAGAAATCCTGTGCCCATTAGCAGTCACACCTATTCCCCTTATCCCCAGCCCCTGGAAACCACTATTCTACATTCTGTCTCTACAGATTGACATATTTGGGACATTTCATATAAATAGGATCATATGATATGCAGTATTTTATGTTTGGCTTCTTTCACTTAGCAGAATGTTTTCAAAGTTCACTCATGTTGTAGCATATTTTCAGTACTTCATTCCTTTTTTGTCTTTTTTCTTCATTTGTTTATTTTTTGCCCAACTCCCCCAACCAACATCATTCCTTTTTGGGATAGTCTGTTGTGTAGCGATACCATGTTTTAAAAATCTATTAATTGGTTAATAGACATTTAGTCTTTCCACTTTCTACTTTTTAGCTTTTGTGAATAATGCTTCTTGAACATTCATATGTGAGTTTATGTCTGAACATATGTTTTCAGCTTTCCTGAGGGATATACCCAGGAGTGGAACTGCTGGGTCACATGGTGACACTATGTAAACTTTTTGAAGAATTCAGATATTGTATCTTTTTTCAAGTTGTTTGAATTCCTAGATGATTTCCATTGTTCATTTGTTTATAATGAAAAAACATTAGACATGTGACCTTAATCATTACTTATTTTACCTACAGTTTTAGACAGTAATAAGAAGGGACAGTGTGGCATAATGGAACGAGTTCTGCCTGGCCTGGCCACTCTTTGGGTAAGCCTGAGTAAGTCACATCACATCACCTCTCTGGGGAGAAGAGTTAGATGATTTCTACATTCTCTTCCAGACTTAACATTCTGCAACTCTGTGGAAGTCTGAAAAGCTAGCCTTGTGTTAAATCCCAGAGCTTGTGTTCTGTTTTTTTAGCAGTTCATCACTCTCTGTCTGATTTCTGTTCCCAGACACAAACAAAGTTTTACCCATCTATCCATCCATTTTATTGTGGCCTGTTAGCTTCCAGGTACTGTGCTAAAAGCACTGGAGATACAAGGATGATTAAGACATTTTCCATGACTCCCTCGTCTAGTAGGAGAAGATAAACATAAACAGATAATTATAATATTAAGAAATTATAGTTTTTAAATTGCTGAGAATGCCCAGAGGAGACAGGCTGGGAATAGATGACATTTGAGTTAAATCTTTTCAGATAAGTAGGTGTTTGCTAGACAAGAAGAGAATTCCAGGCAGAGGAATAGTGTGGATAAGGGCACCGAGTTGGTATGAGAAGGCAAACAATGTTTGGCTTTGTTTGGTGACGTTCTTCCTTTTCCTGCAGTGGTAAATGCAGATTCTCCTTATCCAGACTAGCTCCATTTTGAGATCCTCGTGTATGTATGATATTTACAGACTCATCCACACTTAAAGGTCTGAGAAGTAACATGCTTTGTCTTAAGTACTGGTCACACGCAGTACTTCTTCCTTCTTTGTTAAGGACACTTCAGACTCAATTTCTGAGTAAGGGGGTTCACTGAGTAGTTGAGGGATCATGGTCCAGATTTGGGTTTTCTCCATAGCACCAGCTCAGGTTGGGCTCTCGAAAATGCCTTCTTGTCTCTCTAAGGGTTTTGGTTACATAAAAGTATTAGGAATGTAAGATTTTACAATATGATCAGCACAGCACAAACTACATTTCTAGCCTTTAACCTAGAAGCATATATGGAAGGCTTTGTGTTCTAAACTGCCCCCTTCCCAGCCCCCGGCCTTCATGAGAGGTCATTGTACAGCTCTTTCCATGGTCACTGCTCTCTTCACTTTTACTGGAGGGCAAAACTAGGGCAGAGAAATAATTTTTATTCACTTCTGAAAGGTTACAGTAATAAAGAAACTCTTGTTAACATCAGAGAACGTTGCAGCCAAGAGTTTTCACAGTCTGGCATTGTTTATTTTACATGTAATTTGGAACCTTCTGCACTCTTAAAATATTGGCACAAAAATGTTTTAACTCTTGAAGTACTTCTCTGTACACCGCAATAGTGTGGTGTCGGGGGGCAGCAGGACTCTGGAGAGCCGTTTGCCCTGTTCCTGTTGGAGAGAGAAGTGGTATAAGCATGTGTATGTGTGTAACATACACAGTCACTCGTGTATTTATGCGCCCTTCTGCATTGAGAATTAAGAACTTTCTCTGTCCTGATGAATTTCCATGCTTCTCTTTATTAAACAATGAGAATGGTATAGCAGTCCCGCTTTCCTTTTGCCACAACTGCCAACAAGTACAGAGCTTCCCTTATTTAGATATTTTGATATAAGTATTCATTATCCCCTTTCTTCTCCCGCCCCCCACAGACTATTACTTAACTCTTTTCTCTTACTTTTATTTTGCGGTGCATACTATGGGCAAAACTATGTGCCAGGAATTTTACAGACATCATCTCATTTAATCCTCACAAATTACCTTGCAATAGAGTTGAGAGTGTCCCCATATTACAACTGAGGAGAACCAAGGGGCAGAAAACTTAAAGGACTTGGCTGTGGCCGCCATAGTAAGTTACAAGCCCAGATCTGATAGATTTCAAAATCTTTGCTCCAAAAAAATTGGCTCTTTTGACCATAACATGTGCCTTTTGTTGTAATCCAACTTGAACCTTTTTTTGGAAATAGGTAGAATATAAGTAATAATGAGTGAACTGATGGACTAACTGATCCATCGATAGAAGCACAAGTCACTTACGTTAAATGAGATAATAATACACCGAAGTACCTGGCTCCATCAAAGGGTTTTTGTTCTTCTTCTTGTTTCGTTAGGTTGAAATTAAGATATGAAACAATTACAGAAGGATGCCATGAGTTAAGTGGGGAGAATGCTAGGCTGGGGATTAGGCTTCCTAGTTCCAGGCTTAACTTTGGTCCCAGAGTTTGGAGGACCTTCTCTTTCTCCCATCTGTCTTATGTCTTATGGGCTTAAAATAGAGTGATTTATTAGCCCAGCCCTTGCTAAGACCTAGGCATTCCCCAGGACTGACCATGTTCTTTGTAACCTGTCTGGTGTGGGGAGCTCTCCTTTCTCCAAGTCTGGTATTTTCTTCCTTGGCCTCCAAAATGGGGCTTTGGCAAAAGAGGCAGCACTTGCTGCCACCAGGTGAGCTCTGCAGAGCTGTCACTAAGCCAGGCCCTTCTCCGGCAGAGGACTCCTTCCCCAGCAAGAGTTCCTTCCACTCTGGCTCTGAGAAAAGGATACTGTACTGCATGTGTGCTGCAGCCGCCATGCCTGTCCTGCAGGCTGTGAACCTTCTGTTAAAGCCAGCCTGGGAATCCCATACCCTCTAGTCCTGCTCCATTTTTAGTACTTAACAAAGTAGCAAGAAGAGCTCAGGACCTTTCAGCTCTTCTTTTCCCAGAGAGAGCTCTGTTCCCTTTTGGTAGACACACCAACCTTTGGCTTCAGATGTCCCTATCATTGAGAATCCCAGTTAGTACATGCACATACAATTCTGGGCCCGGGAAACAGGCCATTCCCCCAAAATCTAGTGAGGGCCCCTGTGTGTTCTGCTATTCGCCTCCGAAGTGTGGCATTCAGTGCTAAAAAGTTGAGAGGCCAGTGCCCAGTTTTCCAAACAGTTCACCTCCCATCATGTGGGCTTTGGAGCCAGACAGACGTGGGTTCTAATCTCTGCTCTGCCACAATGTTGCTTTGAGATCCTAGGCAAGTCTCTTTACCTCTCCTTGTCTCCATTCCATCCTCTATAAGGTAAGTCATGCACAGTTATGTCACTTAAACAATATGGCTTAGCACAGTGTTTGGCACATACTAAGTACTTGATAAATTGGAGCTATCAGGATGCTATATTTGGACCTTTTCAATAGCACCTAGCATAAGCTGTCATCTTTTGAAGGGATTTATAGGTGCATCTGTGACACCCCACTAGATTCTGGCTTTCTGGAAGACAAAGATCCTATCTTTCATCCTTCTGTCTCCTGTTCTGCCTGGCATGAGTAAGGCACATAGCAGGCACTCAGTTGATGTTGGCTGAATCTTTTAGGATGACTTGGGCAGAGCAGGGTGGGCGTAAATGCTTTAGTTTCTCCATCTGTACCTGAGGAAATAGTAACCCCTTATTTTGGAGCCTTTGAGGACAATTTAAAACGATATGTGTGAAGTGTTTGGAGCCCTTTGAAAGGAGGGTAATGGAGAAATTAATGGTGTTTTTGCTGTTCTTGGGAAAGCCCTTTGTGGTTCCCAGTGAATAAATTACTTGGAGTGAGTTTTCTCACACCTCCTACTCTGCTGTGTTCACTGTAGCTTTTTTTTTTTTTTTTTTTTTAATAACTGTCTGCTGTAATACTTCTTTGCCCATGACTTATAAAGATATATATTTTTGGTGTTGGACTTTTGACCCCTTTCTGCTCCCAGGAGAGAAATTTTGATCAGAATAATAAAAGGTGTAAACTGTGTGTGTTGCCCCTTACCTAGGCCTTGGGCAGTTTAGCTGCTGGGGTTAGGAATCAGCTGGCTTGTGGTATGTGTATGGTTATGGGGCAAGTAGGAGATGGTTCCTGTTAAGCGCTAAGCAGCCTTCTGTCTCCCGCTCTTCTTTTCATCCCTGTCCCATGCTCTTTTGCTAAGATTCTTCAGATTTCAAATGAACCTTATTGTCTTTGGCATTTCCGATAGGTGTTTGTGGCTATACTCCTTCTCCTTCAAAGACAGAAGGTGTTTATCGTCTCCTGTGCTTTAGGTCCCAGGGTGAGTTGGCTACCAGAGAAGAGCCTCCGTCTAGAAGGACAGTGTGGGAGAACTGAAAAACACCAGTCTTGGAGCTACAGGAGTGGAGTTAGACTTAGTTCTTTAATTAACCAGCAGGCTCCGATGCAGAGCCTGGACCAGGTTATTTCTAAGGGCCTTTCCTGCTTGAAAAAAAATCCATGAGACAAAAATTTTCCAGCCCAGGGTAGAATTTACAACAGTGAACAGCAGTTTGCAAAACTTCCTACTTTTCTCCAAGCCTCTCTTGCCCGATAGCACTGGAAGAACTGGCTCCATCCCTAATAGCCTCAGTTCAAAAGGACTAGAAGAGACTAGGGTAGTTGGGGACAAATGTGGGGTTCATATTAGGGGTATCTGGTCTGATGAAGTGGTTGGGTATGGATGTCAGAAGAATCTCACTTGATGATGATCCTCAGGGACTATGTAAAGGAATTTTAGAATGCCCTGGCTGATGACGGGAAGCCCCACCCAGGGCTAGCCCTAGCTGGTCAGAATTGCCAAGCAGTCAGTGTGTTTATTTTATGCCATCTCCTAATCATTTCAGTGGCCGCCAAGCTCCTAGAAGCTTGACAGCCGCAAAGATGATCCTAATTCAACCCTTTCCAAGTGAGTACACTCAGTCCTGGGCAGGAAAAAGGCTTGGTCAGTGTCATGTAGTAGTGGTAGTAGCAGAGACTAAAACTCACTTCCCTTGATTCATTCTGTTGCTCTTTTCATTACATGATACTGTCATCTTTGCTGTTCTCTAGAGCCACTACACACACCCTGCATTTTGTCTTGCTGGGAGAAGCCTCCAATCAAAGACCTCCTGATCCTTTTCTGTTAAGGTCAGCATTCCAGTGTCTAGCACAGTGCCTAGCACATGATAAGCCTTCATCCAATGTTGGTTGAATGGTGGATGAGTGAGTGAACTCACAGAGTCTATTCCTAACCCCATCTTCTTAGAATCAATTCTATACTTACACTGCAATTTACCTGATTAAATTCATGCCAAATCGTTAATGGATGCCAGTAAGATCTGTTTTAATGGTCCCAGATAACTCTTGCATTTTAACCAGAGTTTTCTGTAAATAGTGTCTTTGGGAAGAGCAGTGATTGCAGTAGTAAGACATACAGGCACTGTGACGAGCTCTTGGGGCTGAATATGCCTCTCACTCCATGTCCTACCACAAGGTGGGCAGCTGTCTGCTCTTTTCCCCTGTGGGCTTAACTCCCGCATTGGGTACCACCAGAGGGCAGTGGCTCCACCAGGATCTGGGTGGGGCTATGTAAAAAAGTTCTGGAGGCTCTAGGGTCAGACCCAGGATACAGTAGAGATAGATGCTCCTTTCAGCTGCCCTGGGTGCACCATGAGTATTTCTGGATCCATTGATGAGTCTGCTGTAACACTCTTTTCTTGCTTTGTTTTCCCCAAAATGCTGGGTGAATGGCCCTATGGGGTTGGTTGGAGCTGAAGGGGCCTGGCTGGAGTGGAGGGACTTGTTTTTCCATGTTCATTGTCCTCTGTTTAGCTGGTCTTTCTGAATGTCAGTGATCCTTGCCATCCATATGATGTGCCTGGTTCTCAAAGGAGCAGGAGGAACTGTAAGGAGCCCTTCTTTAAAACAACCACTATCAGGGCCTCAACTGTCCTACTGATGCTCAGATCCAGTCCTGACCTCTCACCTAAACTCACTGTCAGCTGCTTCTTCACTGGTCCTCCTGCCTCTTGACTCTTCATCTCAGATTCATTCTGCAAATTATTCAGCAGCCTGACTAATCATCCTAAACTCCCGGAGTTCAGAAATTGTCTTTTGTTTACTGCTGTAGCCTCAGCTCTTAAAACAGTGCTTGATGCCTGGTTAGTGCTGAATACATTTGATGAAGGCAATATTGAATGTATTTCCTCTAGATCCAGGAACATTATTAATTTGTATGGTTTTATTAAGGATTGCTTCATTCATTTATTTATTCAAGGAACATTTTTGTCTCTCAGCCCATGCCAATCCCTGCATGTGGTTGGTAGAGAATATACCAGAGATAAGGGATCTTACAGGGCTTACAATCTAGTTTATTCTGAGAAAGGAAGTTGAATCTTTCCTGGGTTCACTTCCTCACGAAACAGACAAACGAGAAAGATAGGAGTTCACTTGCTTTTTTGTTTTGTTTTCACTGCATGCTTCTTCTAGGAGTTATCCCAGGGCAGGGCTGAGTATGATGGGAGGATGAGGCAGGAGAGTAGGTAAACCCTGAGGTCCCGAGGGAAGCTTCAGAGACTTCCAGGCCCTCATCTCCACGTGGGGGATTGGGTTGAGTTTATAACCTTCTTTCCAGTGCAGTATCATAGAGTAGCTGAGAATACTCACATACTGAAGCCAGTTTGGACTTAAATCCCGCCCTAGCCATGTGACCTTGGGCAAGGTCTCTGCCTATTTCCTTTCTATGCCTCAGTTTTCTCTCCATAAAATAGAGATAACCATAATACCCACCTTACATCACTTGTAGCATTGTGAGGGATAAATGAGTTATCACATGTGAGGTTCTTTAAACAATGCCTGAGAGCGAAATAGATGTTTGCCACTAATTTACTTACTGTTAAGCATTTTCATCTGTTAATATAAAAAGGGAGGCCGGGCGCGGTGGCTCAAGCCTGTAATCCCAGCACTTTGGGAGGCCGAGACGGGTGGATCACGAGGTCAGGAGATCGAGATCATCCTGGCTAACACGGTGAAACCCCGTCTCTACTGAAAAATACGAAAAAAACTAGCTGGGCGAGGTGGCGGGCACCTGTAGTCCCAGCTGCTCCGGAGGCTGAGGCAGGAGAATGGCGTGGACCCGGGAGGTGGAGCTTGCAGTGAGCTGAGATCCGACCGCTGCACTCCAGCCTGGGCTACAGAGCGAGACTCCGTCTCAAAAAAAATAAATAAAAATAAAAAAAATAAATAAAAAGGGAAAAGGAAAGGCAGTTTTGCATAGTTGTGATGGAAAAACTGAGGCTCAGAGTGATTAATCTTTCAGACTCACAAGGTGGGGAAACAGGGCTGTTGGGGCCCAAAATTTACTCAGATTTCAGTGTGTTTCCTAGGCCTGAGTTGGGACTTAAATACAGAACACCAAAGACAGCATCTCTTTAACATACAGCATTCTGAGTTTGTCTCTTTCCTTTGGATAAAATACCTTTCTAAGAACATTTTACTGAGAAAAGAGGACAAAAGAGAATTACCCTATAAAGATGGGGTCACTCTCAGAATTCACAGGCCATGTCAGTTCCATGGTTTTTTTATTTTGTTTTGTTTTTTGTTTTTTTCCTTTTTTTATGAGACAAAGTCTTGTTCTGTTTCCCAGGCTGGATTGCAGTGGCACAATCTCGGCTCACTGCAATCTTTGCCTCCCGGTTCAAGCAATTCTTCTGCCTCAGCCTACCTAGTAGCTGGGACTACAGGCATACACCACTATGCCCAGCTAATTTTTGTATTTTTAGTAAAGACGGGGTTTCACCATGTTGGCCAGGATGCTCTCAAACTCCTGACCTCAGGTGGTCTGCCCACCTGAACCTCCCAAAGTGGTGGAATTACAGGCATGAGCCACCGCACCCGGCTGTGTCAGTTCCATTTTAAGGGATATTTGAACCTCACTCCTGGCCTCAACCTTCACCACCTCACTACTTAAGTAAGAATGATCATATGGCTTCTACCTGGGATCCGGGCTCAGCCATTCCCTACAGGAATGTATAAGCTATCTGCTGAGTGGCAATTCTGTTTGAGCCTTAAAACAAACAAAAAACTTGGACTAGGAGCCAGAAGACCCTGTCTCTGTGAACCTCTTGACCATTTATTAGCCAAGTGATAATTGGGTGAGTCACTTGACCTTTCTGAGCCTTTGCTTCCTCATGTCTTCAGCAGGGAACAGCCTCTTTCTCAGATTACCATTGGGTCAGTATTTTGGCAATTGTACAGCTCTGAACAGTGAGCAGTTAGGACACAGCAGTGAAAGACAAACATTCTGTGACCTGTGTAAAACAATGTAAATGTCTGCTTTACTGTTTTGGGCTTTAGACTTTGGTCTGACCCATTGTGCCCAGGTGGAGTTACCAGTTAACTCCTGTGATTCGGTTCATTAGGGTGGCCTGGCCCCTTTCACTCTTCATTGCTGTGGAGAAGAAGAAGGCAGCGCTGTTGGATGAAGGGTCAGGAACCTCAAGATCAGTAAGGGGCTAAATTTTGGGTCCTCTGAGAAAATGTTGCCATCTGGGCAATATGATATCTATATTAGGATCACTGGGAAAGGACTCGGGTCAGTGATCTCAGTGTTGCCTTTAGATCCTCTAGGTTGTTCAGAGCCTCAGCATCCATGACAAGTGACAGTGGCTCAGCTCTATTAGCAGAGAACTGACTAACTTGTTGATGTATATTCATCTGTTTGCCTTTTGTGTCTGTGCAGTTGATGTGGTTGGTAGTGATGGGGAACAAACATCCTGTAGTTTTCCACTGTACCCAGTCTGCCTAAATTTAATAGAAAATCATTAAAAAAGCCAAGTAGTGCCTGCAGCTTTTCTGCGCTCATAAATGTAGTCATGAGGCTCACGGTGCAATTAGCAGCCTCCAAGTGTCTCTGGAAACTTGAGTGTGTCAGCATCTTCTTGCTGACCGTAATCAGACCTCATGGCTGCAGTCAGAATGCAGAGGGCCGGGAGGAATGATACCGACCTACATGTAGTGAACAAATCACTGGAAAAGGGGCTCAGGCTCCTAGGCCCTGGTGTGTTATGCCTGTGCTCCACTGGAGACGCCTGCCGGGCTCAAAGTAAATACACATCTTGCTCATATTACATCTTATCCAAGTAAGATTTTCCATTACCACAACATAGGAGACATGAAGGGCATGGCGATTGCTAAAATCATACAAGACTGGTTGTCTACACTTGGTGCTGCCAGGGTCAGAAAATCATCAGTGTATGATGCATATAACTTGCCTTCTGTCTTCATCTTTCTGTTCTCTCCACTTTCTTCAGTGAAGTCTGATTACGTGCAAGTCATGGCCTCCCCTTTCCTCCTCCTCATCTACTCGATAATCAAATCCGATTGCTCTGGCTGTAGTCATTTCTCTGGAAAGCATGCCTTCGTCTTTGTTCCTGTTGTCACTTAACATTGTTTCAGTTCCTTACGGACTCTCACCTAGACCATTGTAGCAGTCTCCTCTGGTTTGCCTGCCTCTGGACCTTCCCCCAACTTTGTGATCTGTACTTCTAGGGTTACTTTTTGAAAATAAATCTGTCCATGCAATTTCCCTGTGCTTAGACCCCTTCCTTGTTCTTTCCTTCATGTGGCATTCGGGGCCATTTACAATCTCACAAAAATTGCCCTTCCAGCTCCACCTTCTGATTCTTGCCACCATGAGCAGCTTCTGTGGTTCTGTGTGTGTGTGTGTTTTTTACAAACTTTCCTCTGAAAATGCTGTACTTGTTCACCTCCCTGTGCCTTTATACATACCATTCTGTCTGAACATACCTGTTCACCCTTTAATACGCACTATAATAAATGTTGCCTCTTCTCTCAAGCCTTTCAGTCCCTATACCATTGCTATTTTTTATATACAACGTGCTAGGTGTGTCTTCCACATGAGATTATAAACTTCTTGAGGACAAGTACTGTGTTTTATTGTTTTTTTTTTTACCTCCAGCATATATCACAGTAGAATATAGCAGGTACTCAATACATGCTTATCAATCATGTACAATGCAGTGTAGAGTTCTGTACCAAGACAGTTTATAGTCTGGTGAGGAACATCAGTTAGCTCATAATACCACTGTGCCAAATGGATAAGTGTCCTAAGAGAGGCTTTAATATACACATGGTTAAGTCACAGATTGAAATGACTGTCTGAGAAGAACTGTTTATAACTGAGATTTCCTTTATCGTGGTAAAATATACATATGTAATATTTATCATTTTGACCATTCATAAATGCTTGATTCAGTGGCATTAAGTACATTCGCAGTGTTTTGTAACAATCATCTATACCCAAAACGTTTTCATTATCCCCAACAAAAACTCTGTGCCCATTAAATAATAATTTTCCGTTTCTTCCTCCCATCAGCCCCAGGTAGACTATTCTACTTTCTGTCTCTGAAGGTGCCTAAGTACCTCCTATAAATCAAATTATACAACGTTTGTCCTCCCGTGTCTGACTTACTTCATTAAGCATAATGCATTTATGAGTGCATTTTTAAGGTCCATCCATGTTATAGCATATCTCAAAATTTCATGCCTTTTTATGACTGAATAATATCCCTTGGTATGTGTGTACCACATTTTGTTTCTCCCTGTCATTGGATACTTGGGTTGTTTCCACCTTTTGGCTGTCATAAATAATACTACTATGAAAATTGGTGTACAAATATATTGGTTCCAATTCCTGCTTTCAATTCTTTTGGACATATAGTTAGGAGTGGGATTGCTGGGCCATACAGTAGTTCTATGTTCAGCCTTTTGAGAAACCACCAAACTGTTTTTCCACAGTGACTGTACCATTTTACATTTTCTTCAGCAATGCATGAGGGTTTCAGTTTTTCTACATCCTTGGCAATACTTATTTTTCTTTTCTTTTTAAATTATAGCCATCCTAGTGGGTGTAAATGGAATTATCTTGCTCAGCCAGGTGCGGTGGCTCACGCCTGTAATCCCAGCACTTTGGGAGGCCAAGGTGGGCGGATCACAAGTTCGGGAGATTGAGACCATCCTGGCTAACACAGTGAAACCCTATCTCTACTAAAAATACAAAAAATTAGCCGGGCGTGGAGGTGGGCGCCTGTATTCCCAGCTACTTGGGAGGCTGAGGCAGGAGGAGAATGCCGTGAACCCAGGAGGCGGAGCTTGCAGTGAGCCGAGATCGTGCCACTGCACTCCATCCTGGGCGAGCGTGTGAGACTCCATCTCAAAAAAAAAAAAAAAAAAAATTTGCTGGGTGTGGTCGTGCATGCCTGTAATCCCAGCTACTCGGGAGGCTGACTTTAGCTAATTTAAGCAAGCAAAGTATTTATTGGAAGGTAACTAAGGCTCACAGAATGGAGAGTTTAATAACAGGGCTCAGGAAGGAAAGATACAGGGCAGCTAAGTGATCTTAGCAATAGGAACTTATGTATAGTCTCTTTGGGGTGACCCAATTTTACTATTTTATTTATTATTTTTTAGAGATGAGGTCTTGCTGTGTTGGCCAGGTTGGTCTTTAATTCTTGGCCTCAAGCAGTCCTCCCGCCATGGCCTCCCAAAGTGCTAGGATTACAGGCATGAGCCACCGTGTCCTGCCAAGGGTGATCCAACTTTAGCTTCCTTTCATATTTGTTTTTTTCTACTCTCAGAAGCAAGAGTCTGATTAGCTAAGCTTCAGCTATGTGTCCATCTCTGTGATGAGGGGACAGCATTCTAGGATCAACAGCCTGCCAACTCATGGAACTGGGGAAGAGTAGGTCCTGAACATAAGGAAGAAGTGCAGAGAGAGATAGAGACCTCAGTGTCGGAGTACTTCTGAGATCTACTGATCCATTGAGGCAGATGATGGAGGCAACCTAACCAATCCATGGAATAGCCTCTGGGTGTTTCTGTTGGCCATAGAATCTTGAACACCCTGGCCTGTGACCAGTGCCAACCCATTGTAACCATATATATCTGACATTCTTCCTTGAAACCTCTCTGGTTTCTCCATGTTCATTCTTAAGTATGGTTGCTAAGACAAAGACTTTTGACTATTAAAATAAATGAGGAAAGAAAACTTTTTGACCTTTGCATATGGCTTTTCCTTTAATACAGGTAATAATAATTACCTTTTCATATTTCTGATTTATCTGTTCGTGAGGGAGATTTGCTCTGGTATGCTATTACGTCTACTTGGCCAGACCCCTGCTTCATCCTGTTATTTTTTTATTTTGATATAGACATAATACTGTGCATTTGACCTTGTCGAATCTCATCTTCTTTTTAAGGACAGTTTTTCTAAATTTAAAAAGAGTCTGTTTTACTCTTGCTTTCCAAAGTGCAGAAATGAGCAATTTTAGCTTTGTGCTTGTGTAGTTCTTCCGTTTCTCGTATGACTCATCAGAAGCAGAAAGGTGTGATGGCTTAGACAGTAATTTAGAGACTGGCCATCTGAGTTAAAAGTCCTAGCACTGTCACTTACAAGCAGGATGTGATCTGACTGCAAGTCACTTAACATTTTTTTTTCTTTTTCCTTTTTTTGAGACAGAGTCTTGCTCAGTTGCCAGGCTGGAGTGCAGTGGCATAATCTCGACTCACTGCAACTTCTGCCTCTTGGGTTCAATGAGTCCCCTGCCTCAGCCTCCTGAGTAGCTGGGACTACAGGTGCACGTCACCATGCCCGGCTAATTTTTTTGTATTTTAGTAGAGATGGGGTTTCACTATGTTGGCCAGGCTGGTCTCGAACTCCTGACCTCAGGTTATCTGCCTGCCTCAGCCTCCCAAAGTGCTGAGATTACAGGCATGAGCCATGTTTGAGCTTCTGTTTCCTTGTTGATAGAGTCAGGACAACAATAGCAGTGGCTGTGAGCTCCTCGAGGGCAGGGTTGTGGTTGTGAGGCACAAATAAGATCATAAAATGAAAATATTATCAAATGCATTGTGTAATCGTTGTTACCACCATCACTGCCATCATTATTATCAGTACAGATTTTAGATAGTCCCCAGGATTATTTCCTTTAGGACTCTGCACCATCAGTGCTGTTGTTAAAACTGCGACTCTTTCAAGCCAGGTGTTGGCTTCTCTAATGAGTATGCCTGAGACTTGTCATGTGGTATACTATAAAAAGCTTCCAGAAACCAAAGTAGATTATAGCTGTAATATTCCCCTTATTCAAATGCCCTAAAGAGAAGAAAATTAAATAGCCATGGTAGTTTGATCATCTCAGAACCTTAATGTACCTCATCAGCTCCTTTTGAAGATGATTGTAGACTTAATATTATGTGTTCGCATGTTTTCTCAGCTGGACAAATGACTAGAATTTCTGAGGACATACATCTTTTCTCTCTTGGCTATTTTCCAAGCCTGAGGGAAGGACTGCTGTACTCCGTGACTATATAGAAATTAGGGCTACTGGTTCTGCAATTCTGTCTGCCAACCATATCCCTTGTTTTTCAGGACATTATCAGGCTACGCAGTCTTGAACATATAGATCCCAAGCAGCAAAACAGGAATTTTCAAAATAAATAAGAAAGGGATTCGTATCATTATTACTGTGTTGTAGAGACAGGACCTCACTTTGTTGTCTAGGCTGGTCTTGAACTCGTGGCCTCAAGTGATCCACCTGCTTTGGCCTTGCAAAGCATAGGGATTATACATGTAAGCCACTTTGCCCAGCCAAGAAGGGAATATTTTAAAAAGCATGTCTTCATATAACAAACTTCCCTTGTACATTAAAAGTTTGAAATGTTTAAAATGGATTTTAAAATGGATCTCCTCATGCTGAGTTTAGGTTGGCCTTTCATCGCAACGGGAACATACTTTATTTAAATGTTCACATTATTTTATAAAAAGAGAGAAAGAAATTGTCTTTCATTTGAAATATTTTTCTTTTTATTCTTGGTATTAACAATTTTCTCTGGAACTGCCCGATATGTGTGTGTGTATGCGTGTGCGCGCACAGAGTTTTGTTTGTATTTTGTCATCATTGCTAAAAGACCCTCAATAGATCTTTCAGTCATAATGCATGTGAGTAACTGGTAGACTTTTTTGTTTGGTCTCTCCATGTCCCCGTCTCTCTTGTCTATCTACTCTTACTCTGTTTCTAAGTATCTCATAAAATATTCCACAGTGGGCTAATTTCTAACCTGAACTTTAAATAGGCTAGCTGATGTTCAGTGCACATCAGCCTGTTGCCACACAATGACTGTAGAACATGGCGTTGGCACTGCAAAGCATGGGTGGTGGCATTGCTGTCTACTACAGCACAGCTAAAACATGACCTACAATCTTGTGTTGCATTGTTGCCTTATGATGAATTTGATATAGTCCTTAGGCTTCAGCCAGCAACTCTGGCTGTCCTTTGTCGTTCATTCATTCCAGCAAATTCTTAGTCTGCTGCTGTTAGCAACTTTGCTTCAAGCCAGTAACCTTAAAGCTTATTCTCACCTTCGTGCTTATCAGTGTTTTCCATGCCAACTTTCTTCTATTTTCCCACCCCCCGCCCACCATAATTACACCCACTCCCAACCTCAGGTTTTCCCAGGAGTGGAGCTTGGCTATACTAGGAATATCAGATGTATTAGTAACTGGCCACTGGTGACCCATCTGGTGGCTGTCTCTAGCTGCCACTGGAACTGGAATCTCTGAGTTGTGTTCACCCAGGACCACATTGGCATTTCTTAGTTCTGCCTCTGCAGATAGCCTGAGCTATGGGGCACAGGAAGGGGCAGCTACATTCATTCCGGTGTCTGTTCCAACACAGTTAGGCACTGGAGTTGGATTGCTCTGTATTCTTATCTTGACCTCACTATTTCTTAGCTGTCTAGCTTTAACTTTCCCAAACATCAGATTCCTCTTCTCTAAAGCAGAGACAGTAACAGTTCCTGTCTCTTAGAGTCCTTGGGAAGGTTTAAGTGGCTAATGTGTAAAGTTGTAACACAGTTATTGGCACTTGGTAAATAATGAATGATGGGGTCCGTCTCCAGACTTGAATCACTTTGGGGCACCTGTAGACTGGTGAAAGGGCAGACTTAGTAGAGAAAATAGTATGTATGCTAAGTCTTAGAGGATAAGGAGTTAGCATCCCTTCCATCAGTGGATAAAGAAGAGAAGGATTCCTGGCAGCAGTGTGACTAAGAAATAGATGAGAACATGATGTATCTGTGCACATACTTTACTGACTGCAGGGTAAGGTACAGTAGGGAGGCAAGAGGAGGGGAGGCAGAAACAATGGCCAAGAGCAGATCACTAGAAGCCTTGCAGAGTTCACGGAGGAGTTAAAACTTGATCTCCCGTCAGTCCCTATATCCACATAGTCTGGTTCCTCTGTTAAGCAGTCACATAAATATCTTTAAGAGCAGCAACAGTGAAAAGGGGAAAGAGAGCAGCGAATTGGCCTCGAATGAACTGGCATCTCTTTAAAGCTAATATTCCTCCTTGAGAATGCTACTTTAATTAAACATGTGCCCTGCAAGATTCATTATTGCCTTACTTGTGTTCCCTGTTGGTTGTCTCATTCATTAATCTGCTGATTAGTAACCCTGAACTCTTGCATCCCCTCCTTTTTTTTTTGCATTCCCTTTTTAATATACTATGCTGTTTCCCCTGGGACATAAACTCCAGGACCTGTCCCTGGCCTGCTCATGTTTGTTTTCTTTGCCCCTTGTGCCTGCCTCTGCTATAACATTTGTAGTATGTGTTAAGTAATCCTTAAGGTAACATTTTTATTATGTCATAAAAAGTGCATGGCAAATATATTATAACTCATGGACTTTGTTTAAAAATGAACGGATAATTTATTGAGTGTGTTACATGAGCCTCACTCCCCTCCCCATTTCAGCTGAGACCTGCTGCTCATTTAGCCGAGCCTCCTATTGAGTGCTCCCTCCCTGTGACATGCTGGGAAAGCAGGCCCATGGTTGGCTAGAAGTGACATCATAGTTTATGTACTCAATAAAAATTTAATTAAGTCATTACAGGAATTGCAGTCATCATTTAACCCTCTGATTTCTTCTGTTTAGTTTATTATTAAACATTCAGTAATACCAGTCACTGAATCCTGATGGCTTATAAAATATCTGCATGAATTTTAATGGCTTAAATAAATGGGAAAATATGAGTAACTGATATAAAAGGAACCTTTTCCTTGTGGCGTTGTATGTATGGGTTTTTATGAAAAGCAAAGCATTATGGAAAGGATGAGTTTAATAAGAGAACGGCCCAACGGCCGGGCGCGGTGGCTCAAGCCTGTAATCCCAGCACTTTGGGAGGCCGAGACGGGCGGATCATGAGGTCAGGAGATCGAGACCATCCTGGCTAATACGGTGAAACCCCGTCTCTACTAAAAAATACAAAAAACTAGCCGGGCGAAGTGGCGGGTGCCTGTAGTCCCAGCTACTCGGGAGGCTGAGGCAGGAGAATGGCGTGAACCCGAGAGGAGGAGCTTGCAGTGAGCTGAGATCCGGCCACTGCACTCCAGCCTGGGTGACAGAGCAAGACTCCGTCTCAAAAAAAAAAAAAAAGAGAACGGCCCAACACTATCTGGGAGGAGTTTCTCTTCTGCTGGGTGCAGCTGTGTAGTCATGGGCAGAGTGCTCCATATGGTGTGATCTGGCAGTGGAGAGGCGGGGAACCTGCACACCAGCAACCAAAAACTTAAATGAGGGACTAAAATCCAGCAGGGATTCACCAGAGCGAATACCCCGCTCCCCTTGGCTGCTGAACTAGCTAGAAGGGCCCCGCCAAGTGAGTCCGGTAGTTGAGGAAGCTGCTGTCACTTGCCCTCACCTGTTGCCCTGCAGATCATGTGTCTGTACTGATTGCACTTTCACCCTCTTCCAGGAAGGGCCCTTTTCATGATCTAATCCAGCCTGGGTGATGATTTCTGAAAAGCATTTCTAGCTGTGGCAGCTTGCCATTGTCTCAGCTAGAGGTGAAGGGAGAGGCAGCTTACAGGTCACTGGAGTTAGAATATAGGACCAGAAGGTCAAGGAGCCTTGCTAGTAAGGAACTCTACTCTTGCGCTCTGTTTTTCCTGGGCAGTAGCCAACCAGAATGCAGGTGTATCCCAAGAGGAGAAAATGTGTTTGTATGTATGTGGGCCTTGCTGGAAAGCAAGAACTGAGGTTTGCAGATGAATGTGTTGGTGATCTCTGGAAATACCCTGCAGATGGTAAAGTAGGAAAAGCACTCACCCAGAAATCAGGTTCTAATCCTGGCTCTGACACTATGATGTGTGACCTTGAATAAGTCTCTTCTTTCTGGGTTTCAGTTCACCCTTTCCTCAAGGGTATTGAGCTAGGTAATCTCTGAGGGCCCTTCCTGCACCAGAGCTTAATGGTGTGATACATGACATAAACTAGCTCTGCTAGGCAGGTTCAGTGAATGTTTTCCTCTGAGAGATGCTCCTGCCTTACTGTTTGATACCTCTGATATTGTCCGTTATATTATTATGATATCGCTGCGATTATTCCTAACACAGGAGAACAACTCACGTGGGAGTAGGGAGAGCCTCCAAGTGTGGATATCAGGAGGTTTGAGTTGTAGTCTCATCCTCACATGACAGAAGGAACGACCTCTAGCTCTGGCCTGTTTCTTGACTCTTCCCTTTACCCCAGCCCTTTCTGGAAGATGGGACAGTAGAAGTTTGGCAGTATATGTTTCTGAAATTCCAGAAACACGGAACGTATTCAGCAGGGGGAAAGAAAGAAAGAAGAAGAAGAGAACCCCCCAGAAAACTAGTTGGATAGAACATGCTGTGCATGGCGTAGTACACAGGCCCTTGTAAAAATTCAGTTACCAGCAAGCCTGTCTTAGCCCCTGCTCTGGGTTAGGCTCTGGACCAGATGATGGGGGGTGCTGAGATTAATCAGACATGGTTCCTATGACCTTTGAGTAGCTCCCAGACTAGTGGGAGAGACAGGTGCATAAGCAGCTCTAAACCGTGTGTGTACCCAGGGGAGAAAGTATGCCCAGAGAGCTGTGAGAACACCAAGGATGGATGGCTAATGTGGCCCTGGTTGAAGGTGTGTGGGATAGGTCATGGTTTGCACTCCTACTTACATCCAGTCTACATTTTCCAGCCTTGAGCTTCACAGTCCTTTCATTTTTGAAAATTATCCATGACTGTAAAGCATTGGAACTGGTTTTGGTTTTATGTAAACAAACCAGAAGTTATTACTTATAATTCCTTACATTTGCAGAGCATTCTGCAGTTTACCAAGGCTTTCAGCATACACACATTATTAAATTAATGAATGAATGCATGCTAATTCATGTGCTCTTCCAAACAGCCCTGTGTGTAGGGCATTTAAAAGAAAAGGGGCCAGGTGCAGTGGCTCATGCTTATAATCCCAGCACTTTGGGAGGTCAAGGCAGGCTGATCGCCTGAGGTCGGGAGTTTGAGACCAGCCTGGCCAACATGGTGAAACCCCATCTCTACTAAAAATACAAAAAAATTAGCCAGGCATGGTGGCGGGTGCCTGTAATCCCAGCTACTCGGGAGGCTGAGGTAGGAGAATCGAGAATCGCTTGAACCTGGGAGGCAGAGGTAGCAGTGAGCTGAGATCATGCCGCTGCACTCCAGCTTGGCCAACAGAGCGAGACTCTGTCTCAAAAAAAAAAAAAAAAGAAAAGAAAAAAAGAAATGGTCTCCAGTTGACTTGCTTAAGATAACATCCTGTGTACATAGCAAAACTGTCACTTGAACCCAGGTTTTCTGAGTCTAAATCCAGATCTCCCTTTCTGCATTTCTTCCCACTAGTTATGAGTCACAGGATAAAATCACTCAGTCTTTGATTTGTGACCCAAAGTAAAATTATCCTCCCAGAAGCAGAACCCTGGCAGACTGAAAGGAGCATGGACTCTGGATTCAGACTAACCTGGATGCTGATCTCAGCTTTATCATGAATTTGCTCTGCGACACAAGGCATCACTTCACCCGGCTGAGTCTCTCACACAGTCACTTATAGTCTGAGTGACTGTAACACATCTACCTCTGAGTTCTGGTGATGATTAGAGGAGATAGTGTCCATAAAGCTCCGGGCCCATGACAGGTACTTCGTAAATGAGATGACCGTGGGCATGGTCACCATCAGAGTTGTTAAGCAAAAATCTTGTTCTCCATATAAAGTTCCAAATGCCTTTTGGCTGTTTCCAAAACCATCAGTTCGGATAGTCAGTGAGTCCTTACTCTGTGCTCTACATTGCACTGGCTTTCTGCTGGGATCCTGAAGAGGAATAAAACGTGGACCCTGCCTTACAGCATGCTACTGTCTGGAGGTCAGAGTTGTTCCCTATTGAAGGCATTCGGCGAACTTCACTCTGGGCCCTGAAGATCCTCCAGGCCAGGCTGTTCCCTGAGAGGAGAGAGGAGTTCTACCAGACTCTCAAGCATCTCACCAGAATTGCATTTCTAAAACAGTCTCTGAGTTTTTGTTTGTTTGCTTGAGACAGACCCTCATTCTGTTGCCCAGACTGGAGTGCAGTGGTGTGACCTTGGCTCACTGCAGCCTCGGCCTCCCAGGCTCAAGTAATCCACCTCAGCCTCCCAAGTAGCTGGGACTACAGGCATGCACCACTACACCAGGCTAATTTTTGTATTTTTTTGTAGGGATGGGGTTTCACCATGTTGCCCAGGCTGGTCTCGAACTCCTGGGCTCAAGCAATCTGCCTGCCTTGGCATCCCAAAGTGCTGGGATTACAGGTGTGAACCACCACCCAGCCAAGATGATCTCTTAACTTTAACATTCTTCTTGCTTCAGAGTTGCCCCTGCTTTGTTCTTCCCTCCTTTCCATAGCCTCAGAGGCCCCCCTTTTTCCTCAGCATGTCTCTCACAGTCCTGCCTCTCTCCCTCCTCTTCCCATCTCTGACCACTTCCTTCTCTTTGTTTTTTCATCACAACAAACTCTTGAGTGACCCTTAAGATGTCTCCTAACCTAGTCTCAACATACCTTTCCTGTGATCCTGCCCATTCACCCTACCTGTCAGTGGCACCCTCTCTGTGCCAGTCATTTTCTCTCTGCACCTTTGCACACCTCCTTCTGTCTAGAATGCTCTCTCTCCCTCCTCTGTCAAATTCCTCCTCCTCCAAGGTTCACTTAAATGTTACCTCCTGGAGAGCACTTACCAGCTCCCTCAAGCAGGTAAAACTAAAACCCATTTATCACTCAGCATGTTTGGAATAGGATTTGAGGCAACATGTTGCAGTGTAATTATTTTTTATATGCCTATTTTCCTACATTGGACTGAGCTCCTCCAATCAAGAAACCTTTTCTTATACTTGGTTCATAGGATCTAGCACAAAACTAAACATGTGTTTGGGGCTCAGTTCATTAAGCTGACTTGTATAACTTGAGATCAAAACCTAAAAGAAGTTGGCAAATTGGGGAGAATCCTGACAGGTCAGGGAATTGAGAATGGACCGGCAGCTTGACTTGTTAGTGGCTGTCTCTCTGTTCTACTAAGAGTCTGTGACAGCCAAGAGTCAAAGATCATACTTTTTGTTTTTTTTTCATTCTTTCTTTCATACTTTTGTTTTTGCCATTTGTTTCTGTAGGTTAATCCCTATATCCTGAAGAAGAACATGATCCTCATGACAAATCATTTCTATGCAGCGATCTTGGGATATGATGAGGTAAGATCATTTACCAAGGCTTAGGCAGAACAGTGGCCTCCCCCAGCAAAAGCTTTTGATGAGAGCCTCTGAGGGAAGCTGCAGGGACCGTTGTTACTGGCTACCACCATGGCGTAGTATTTATTTCTTCATATTCATCAACTGGGCAGCGAGAATGAATATGCTCAGCATGTTTGGGAAACATGCCACATGTTTGGGAAAGAAGGCAGTATTTAATATGGTCAAACCATTCAACTGGCATTTGTTGAGTGACTGCTGGGTGCTGGATGGAGGGACAGAGGCAAATGAGACACTGTCTTAGCCCCATGTGCTCCCAGAGAGAGGAGGACATTCATGTAAACAGCGTGATCTGCCAGGCAAAGTATACACTTTTTTTTTTTTTTTTTTTGCTGTAATTATGAAAGCAATACATACTCATTTTAAAAGTTTGTAAAACTGGCCGGGTGCAGTGGCTCCCAGCACTTTGGGAGGCTGAGGCAAACGAATCACTTGAGGTCAGGAGATCGAGACCAGCCTGGCCAACATGGTGAAACCCCATCTCTACTAAAAATACAAAAATTAGCCGGGTATGGTGGTGGGTGCCTATAATCCCAGCTACTCCAGAGGCTGAGGCAGGTTAATCGCTTGAACCTGGGAGACGGAGGTTGCAGTGAGCTGAGATCATGCCTCTGCACTCCAGCCTGGGTGACAGAGTGAGACTCTGTCTCAAAAAAAGATAAATAAATAAAAATAAAAGTTTGTAAAGCTGTACATAAATGGTTGAAGTAGAAATTAGAAGACCTGGCTGGGCACGGTGGCTCACGCCTGTAATCCCAACACTTTGGGAGGCCATGGCGGATGGATCACCTCAGGTCAGGAGTTTGAGATCAGCTTGACCAACGTGATGAAACCCCGTCTCTACTAAAAATACAAAAATTAGCAGGGCATGGTGGCATGCGCCTGTCATCCCACCTGTTTGGGAGGCTGAGGCACGAGAATCGCTTGAACCTGGGAGGCGGAGACTGCAGTGAGCTGAGATTGTGCCACTGCACTCCAGCTTGGGCGACAGAGTGAGACTTGGTCTCAAAAAAAAAAAAAAAAAAAAAACCCACGAAATGAGAAGACCTATTTCCTACCCTGCTCCAGACAAAAACTTAATTCCTAGTTTATTGAATGTCCTTCCAAACGTTGTCTGTGCATAGACAAGCACCTTTATCTTTTCCTTCTTTATGCAACTGGAGTTACACTAGACACATGATTCTGCAACTTGCTTTTTTCACCGAAGTGTGTATCTTGAGTGTCCTTCCACATCAGGACATTTGGATCTATCTCATCTTTTTAAAAAAATTGTAAAATATGCATATCATAAAATGTACAATTTTAACTGTTTTTAACTGTATGGTTTAGTAGCATAAAGTTCATTCCCATTGCTTTGCACCATCACCACCATTCATCTCCAGAGCTTTTCCATCTTCCAAGCTGAAACTCTGTCCCTATTGAACAATAATTATTCCCTCCTTCCCTCATATCCCCTAGCAACCACCATTCATTTGACTTTATGCCTCTGTGAATTTGACTACTGTAGATAATTCATGTAAGTAGAATCATACAATTTTTGACCTTTTGTGACTGGCTTATTTCACTTAACATAATGCCCTCGAGGTTCATCAATCTCATCTTTTTTCTCCCCAACATTTATTGTGGAGATTTCAAGCATGTAGAAAGAATGGTGTAATGAACACCTGATATTTTAAACTAACCAGATGCTTTTATACTGATTTTATGGTTACCTCCAGATTTAATGCAAGCATGACCCCTCCTGGGAAGCAGTTCCTGAACTTGCTGTGGCTCAGCTCATTCCATCCTCCCTGCACTCTCACAGTGCTTACTATATTCACATTATCTGTCACCCTGGCTGGGTGGGGATTTCTTTTTGGGTAGTGGCAATGCCTACTGTGTTTGCATTTATGTGGCCTGACATAGTGCTTGGCATGTGATAGTCACCGAGTGAGAAATGCACAAAAGGACAAAAGTAAGAAACTGGAGTTCAGATTGGAGGAAATGTTACCAGCCTGAAGATCATAATTAAAGCCAGGAGACAAGCTTACAAAAAAAATCCAGTTAAATGATTTGGTTAGGGTCATAGGACCAGTTAAAATAGGGTCTCCTGATTCCTGTTCTCCTAGATATCCTGAATTAGAAGGAAGCATTTAGATTGCATACTATACACATCATTAACTTAACATGAGCTTTTGGTGGTTATGGGATGGGAATTGAGATTTATTGCTCAAGTGTACATATCTTTTTTTTTTTTTTTTTTTTTTTTTTTTTTTTGAGACGGAGTTTCACTCTTGTTGCCCAGGCTGGAGTGCAATGGCACAATCTTGACTCACCGCAACCTCCGCCTCCCAGGTTCAAGCAATTCTCCTGCCTCAGCCTCCCGAGTAGCTGGGATTACAGGCATGCACCAACACGCCTGGCTAATTTTGTATTTTTAGTAGAGGCGGGGTTTCTCCATGTTGAGACTGGTCTCGAACTCCTGACCTCAGGTGATCCGCCTGCCTCGGCCTCCCAAAGTGCTGGGTTTACAGGTGTGAGCCACCACATCTGGCCTACATATCAATTATAAAAGAGGACGAATTGTAATTATAGAAGCCTTACTATATAGAAAAGGATGAGGCTTAGGAGTGAAGAACTACACCTCTCTATGAGCCTTTGTTTATGGTCTTTATTGCAGGTGGCTCTGTTGGCTCAGTCGATCCTTTCATCAATATCAATAAAAATGTACCAAATTGTTTGTTCCCAGTCCCCCATCCAGTCCATTCTGGCAGAGCCATTTTACCCAGCTGTGCCTGACCACAGGAGTCACCTGGAGTGCTTTTAAAATCTAAATCTTTATCACCTCTCTGAAGATTCCAATTCAGTAGGAGTGCTGCCTGGTGGTTCAATATGTCACTCCAAGGTGACTTTTAAGAGCAGGAAATTTGGGGAAATATACTAATAACCTGGGACACTTTTTAGAAATATCAGTGTCTGGGTCCTATCCCCCAAAGTTCTGATTTAACTGGTGGAGGTGGACATCTGTAGTTGTAAAAGTTCCCAGGTGATTTTAAGGTGCAATTCTAGAAGTTTTTCCTATATTTTAATGTGCCTGTGAGTCACCTAGAGGACCTACGTACAATTCAGATTCTGACTCAGCAAGTCTGGGGTGGGGCCTGAGATTCTGCATTGCTAACGGCTGCAGGTGATCGGGGTGCAGCCATTTCACAGACCACACTTGGAATCACAAGGTTCTAGAGCTATTTGATACTAAACACATGCAACTATTTTGACTTAAATTAATTAAATAAAATGGAAAATTCAGATCCTCAGATACTCAGTTACTATATGTGGCTACTGTCTTGGACAGTGCAGATACAGAACAGTTCCATAATCAGAAAAAGTTCTGTTGGACAGCGCTGTTGTACAGCAGCCTTTTCCTAGAATCTTGCTTGGATTCTTCCCCCTCACTGGATGCTCTGGGAACCTCCCTGTTTCCTATGACATTAGGTCCAAATTGCTCCCTGAACTTCCAGGCCTTCTGTGAACTGTTGCCATTGCTATGTGCCCTATTTACGTTTATATTTCTTGTGCTCTCTCTTAGGCTGTTTGCCGTACTGCCCCATAGATATGCTGTGTCTGACTGAGACTCTACCTAAAACGAGGGGTTGAGGGCAGTAGCTGAGTCTTGGTCGGCTTTAGGCCCTGGTTCAGGACCTGGCGTACCTTGTAGGCACTCCCTCTGTAAATGTTTTGAACATTTTCTCTTGCTTAGAATAATCTGCAGCTGGCCAGGCACAGTGGCTCACGCCTGTAATCCCAGCACTTTGGGAGGCCGAGGTGGGTGGGTCACCAGACCAAGAGTCACGAGGCTAGCCTGACCAACATGGTGAAACCCCGTCTCTACTTAAAAAAAAAAAAAAAAAAAAAAGCCAGGCGTGGTGGCGGGCACCTGTATTCCCAGCTACTCGGGAGGCTGAGGCAGGAGAATGGAGTGAACCCAGGAGGCGGAGCTTGCAGTAAGCCAAGATCGCACCGCTGCACTCCAGCCTGGGCAACAGAGCGAGACTCCATCTAAAAAAAAAAAAAAAAAAAAAATCTGCAGCTCTACANCCTTGGCCTCCCAAAGTGCTGGGATTACAGGCGTGAGCCACCATGCCTGGCTCAATTCTCCCAATTCTTAAAGGCCCACTTCTTCAGAAAGGTTTCCCTGACCTCTCTGGCTGTCTTGTGTTTTTACTGTGAATTTCAACACCCATCCATCTATTCATTATCCATTTAACAGGTAGCTTTTGAGTGTCTACCATGTGTGATACATGAAAATACATTGGTGCATAAAACAAACATGGTCTGGCTCTTTCCCACTGGAGCTTACCTTCTAATTGAGAGACATAGTAAACAAGTAACAGATAAACAAGCAATAAATATCTAACTACAGTAAAGTGCAGTGAGAGAGAATAACAGGGGGAATGACTTAGTGTGGACCAGGAAGGTCTCTCTGAGGAGTTGTCATAAAAGCTAAGACTGTAGAACAAGGAGGCAGCCATGTAGAGTATAGCTGAGTCTCACTCTGCAGCTTGGCATGTGTTCATTCTCCAGGATATTACTCTGTGCTGCTGTTAGATGTGCACTGATTTTGTCCCTTCAGCTAGATTGCAAGTTCCCTGAGAGCTCAGACCATATTGCGGTGACTCTTGTGTTCCTGTCATTATGCTGAGCACATAGTGATGTCAAATCAATCTTCACTGAGTGGAACTCTGCCACTCTAAACCCTTAATCAGAACCAGAACCCTCCAAAACCAAAACAATCCCCTTGGCTTCCTCTCAGTTACTCTAGACCTAGGTGTCTTAATTTCTGAAGGATGCTTTGTTGTGTTGTGAGGGAAAACAAGTAGGCACCCGATTAGATTGGGTGGAAATTATAGTGTGTCCTCATGTTTGGTTCCCAGGACCCTTCTTCCTTTTCTGCTTTCTTAGTTTGAAATATGCACCTTCAGATTAGTCTCTCATTTGTTTTCACTGCCTTACGCTAGCAGCGTGGTGGGAAGAAGGCTGATGTTGTGTTCGTTAATTTATTCAGCCATTCTTTTTTTTTTTTTTTCTGAGACAGGGTCTCACTCTGTTGCCCAGGCTGGAGTGCAGCAGTGTGATCGCAGCTCACTGTATCCTCGACCTTCCCGGGCCCAGGTGATCATCCCGCCTCATCCCTCCCGAGTCGACTCGTGTGCCACCATGCCTGGCTAATTTTTATATTTTTTGTGGAAACAATTTCACCATGTTGTCCGAGCTGGTCTTGAACTCCTGGGCTCAAGTGATCCACCCAGCTTGGCCTCCCAAAATGCTGGGTATTCAGCCATTCTGATTGCTCTCCCACTCTATGCCAGGTTCTGTGTTCTGACTAGAGTGGGTCAGTCACCATCCCCCACCTCATCATTGCATGCTAGTTCTAGTTCAGTCATCAGTTAGCTAGTCTCTAAGCCTCAGTTTACTTATCTTTCAAATGGGGATACAGGCCAGGTGCGGTGGCTCACGCCTGTAATCCCAGCACTTGGGAGGCCGAAGCGGGCAGATCACTTGAGGTCAGGAGTTCGAGACCACCCTGGCCAACATGGTGAAACCCCATCTCTACTAAAAATACAAAAAATTAGCCGGGTGCAGTGGCGCATGCCCATAGTCCCCAGCCACTCAGGAGGCTGAGGCAGGAGAATCACTTGAACTTGGGAAGCAGAGGTTGCATTGAGCCAAGATCACGCCACTGCACTTCAGCCTGGGTAACAGAGTGAGACTCCATCTCAAAACAAAGCAAAGCAAAGCAAATGCGAATATCTGTTCTACTTGGCATACATAATCATTAGGAGCCAGGTGTGTGAAGGAACCCTAACAGTCTGGAACAGTTGGGTTGTTCTCACTATTAGTGAGTTCTGAGTCATCCTTTTCTTTCTGATGGCTCAGGAATTCCTGATTATGGAGTTGCCCCTTCCCAGCCATCTCACCCGCTGCTAAAGTTGCCTATTTTCCCATCCTGAGCTCTGCCCATTCTCCAGGTCCCCATAACACCCACTCCCAATCCCATTCCTTTCTGCACAGCACATGTGGGTTGCTGCCAGCAGTGCTCTGGCACGTGCGCAGGCACAGTAGACACAGGCATGCTGTTGTGCTAGCAAATCGTTTGCAGAAGAGTGATGTGCCTGAGCTTGTCCTCTGCTCCTTTCCCCATCTGCCAAAAGAAGCCAGTTTTCCTGACTCAGCCATTGTGCCAGGACAGTCCTAAGCTGTGGAACTGTAAGGAGTGTTTATCAGAGAGCATTTGGAACAGGTGGAATGTTTTTCTACCAAACTGTCAGCACCCCATACTGGACATGGCCCTTCCTGGCAGCAGGCCTGGAGCCAGACCTCATATACCACAATGCCCAAGAGGACAGACCACAATATAATGTCAAATAAAGTGATCCTGGGTCTTTGCGTAATGTTTACCACTTACAGAGCCATTCATGGCCAGTATCTCTCACTTCTCACAGCTCTGTGGGATGGGTATTATTAGGCTTGTTTAACTCATGAAAAACTGAGGCTCAGGAATGGCTAATAGCTTCTCAAAGGCCACACGGCCATCAAATGACAGAGCTGGCATTTGAACTCTGTGCTCTGGCTCCCAGACCCCACTGTTTTGACTATATCCCAGCTGTCTGCCAAAGCATACTCCTAATCTTTGTATCCAACAGATTACACTTAACAAGTAGTTCAAGAATGCTGTAAGTAGAGCAGGTAACTTCATCTGTTTTTAAGAAGTACAAGATTGAGACTTTGGTTTAGTCAACTGCCACCATCACTGATCTTGGCAGAGGTGGAACTAGGACTTGATCTGCCTTCTGACTTCAAGTCAGCACATCGATTCTACACACTACCTTGACACCTGGACAGAGCAACTTCTCAGGGCCTGCTCCATCAGTCACCTTCACCCCAGGAAGCAAGACTCTCAACCCTCCCTCCTCTAGAGGTCCAAGCTAGAAAATGTCCTTAGCTGGTGGCTGGGGCTCTCATTTTGCTCTGTAATCTTTGAGCTTCCCAACAGAAGTCTCCTCTGTGCCAAAAGAGGCAGTGTTAGGCACACACACACATGCAGGCTCTGAGCCTGGCCCTCTGTGGCCCCAGCAATCCTGCTGAACATCCTGTTCCTCTACTTAGGGAGAGGCTGGGCCCGGAGTTGGGTAACAGTGAAGACAAGGTAGCTGGCTCCCTTCCCCAAAGAGCCAGTTGCCTTGCAGATACATGTCCTTGGACCAAGCAAGAAGGCACAGTCCATGCCCACCTCCATTCCTGGGAGAAACATACATTCACAATATTCCCAGCCCGTGCCCTGTGGACAGCAAGGGGAGCATTGCTGCTACTGTTTCTCTTCTTGGCCTCTCAAGCGTTGCCTGGGCCAGGCGCAGTACGGAGTAGAGGGAGCTGTGCCTGCGTCCCCACTCTGCATCACCTAACTAGTAGCTTGGCCCCTCTGGACCCCCTGTTCTCCCTCTGTGTGTAATAAAATGAAGGGACTGGGCCAGATGCCCTTGTAAGACCCCTTCCACCTCTACTGTGTGACTACCCCATTTTCCTCATGTGTGGAGGGTCCTTCTGAGCCGGTTCCATGGTTGCTAGCATGTTCACAGTATCCCTAGCGTCTGTGTCCTGGCTCTGTGGATCCCTCCGGAGACCATTGCTGTGCTGTGTGTTCCAGGGAATCCTTTCAGATGATCATGGGCTGGCCGCTGCCCTCTGGAGAACCTTCTTCAACGGGAAATGTGAAGACCCTCGACATCTTGAATTGCTGGTAGAGTATGTGAGGAAACAGGTGAGCGACCCTTTCCCTCCCCTCCCAATTCCTGGCAACAGTGGGCCCTCCTCTTGGGCTTTCAGGGGATCATGAGAGGTTGAGTTACCAAGGAGCAGTCTGAGAGAATTCTGACCAGATCACATCAGCTAGACGCTGAAGAAGGAGCGCCTTCTGTATGTCCAACCATGAACTGGGCCAGGGAGCGGGAAATGGGAAGAAAGAGAGAGAAAGAGGCATCAAGTAGTCTCCTGCCCTCAGGAACTTTGAGTCATTCATTCACTGTGCACCTCATTTCCTACTATGCGCCTGGTGCTATGCTAGCAGCTGGGCCCACAGAGTCCTGGCAGATATGAGCACTGGCAGCCGCCCACTGTGGACCCCTTCTCTACCCACTTGGATTTGTTTCCTGCTCCTGATTTCCAACAGGACTGGGCAGCAGGCAGCATTTCACAGACAGCCTCTTCCTGCTAGATGCTCTCCATGGTCAAGCAGGGTCCCCCCACTTCAGTTTCTCACCCCTCTGGCTCCCCTGGGCTCCCCAACATCAAAGCTTCTAGGAGAAAGCTCTGCAGTGGGGGCTGCTTACCCACAGAGCTCTTCTCAAGCCCAGGGAATTAATTCCTTGACCTCCCTGCCCTCAGATCTTGTATTGATGGGAGACTCATACTTGATAGATGAGTGAGCTGACTGGCAGGGAAGAGGACATAGAGGCTCTTCCAGGGCCTCCCAGTGAGTCAGCCTGCACAGCTGCCCTAGGGCCCCAAGCTGCGTGATTCATGCGGCCACTGAGGCCTCAGCTGCCTCAGACAACTCAGGCTGTGCCATGAGTCACACCTTTGCTTCATGACCTGGCCCCTGGAGCTGAAGGGGTGTCACCCCACAGTTACTCTCTTGTTCACTTGTATCCATGGTCTTCAAGCCTCCAACAACCAGGAAAGGCAAGGCTGGAGCTCAGCTCTTGAGAAGACAGGGCTCATAGGACTAGCTTGTAAACTGCTGGAAAAACCACATACTGGGGCTCTGCAGACCCACAGGGTAGAGAATCCCAGGAGCCAGGACTCCTGTTTGACCACTCTTCAAATCTGCCAGAGCCAGGGAGAAGGCATGGCATGGCCAGAGGGCCCCACCCACGGAGAATTCTCATACTACCTGTTGACTGGCCTCACCCTCAGACAGGAGTAGCAATTCGCAAAGCAGATGCTGTGTTTTCTGAGACCTGCCCAGTATTTCCATCTGCCATGGTGGGCTTGTGCCAGAAGCCACAAGACACACCTGGGACTTCTCTGAGGGCCCTCTAGGAAGGGGCTGCCACAACCATTGTCCCTACAAGAGGTCCCACGTGGCCCCAGTGAGAGGCAGTGCAAAAACAGCGAAGGGGCTCTTGGGAAGGCAGGAAGCTTTGGTGGGGACCCAGTTATGTCGGCAAAACCTTTTGAGCACCTGCTGCTCCAGGCACTCTTGGGAAAGCAACGATTAATAAGACCCAGTCCTGCCCTTGAGGGGCCAGCTCATGGTTTGGTGAGGAAGCCCAGGCACATGGCTAACCCTGGAGTAAGCCAGCCCATAATGTGATACAGAGAGGGCAAAGTGCTGAAGGCTGGGAAAGGAAGAGCAGGAGCTGGACCTTGAGCAGACTGCTTGGTGTGGCCGATGGCCCAAGAGCCAACCACAGGTCTTGTTGAGATTTTCAACCAGGAGGTGGGCAGAGTGGTGGCACTGGGGACAGAAATGGAGTCACTGTAAGGAGGAGTGGGCTTTAGGGAAGACATGGCAGGGCAGGTGGGAATCCAGAGCTGAGGCGCGTGCGAGAGGCTGGGGTTGAGTTCAAGCGTCAGCAGCTGGAAGCAGAAGCAACCGGAATGGTGGATTCTTGGAAGGAGGAATGACCTAAAGCCTAAGATGAAGCCTCCTGGCCTTGCAGCAGTGGCTTCTCTGGATGATGACCATTTTAATGGCAGAGCTATCTGCCCCTGCTGTCCTAGAGGGGTGATACTAGGGCCTACTGACCAGGGGCCCACTAGAGGACAACAGAGGCATACATATGCTTAAAGTGTGAGTGACTAGCACTGCATATATGAATCTCTTCATGTGTCCTGTGAGGTACGTGTTTCTATCCCCTCTCTCAGACAAAGGAACTTAAATCTCAGAGAGAGGAAGCGGTCACCCTGGATAGCAGCACTGGGAAGGGACAGAATCAGGACTCTCACGCGGCAGCTCTTGGGTGGACAGCATGGCTGTGTGTGCTGCAAGCCCTGACTTCCTGGCCTGCAGGAGCTGTCTAGGGAGGGCATGTAGGGGAGAAGTATCCTTGGGAGATGTGTGTCCATCTCCATTCAGAGGTGTGATAGGGAATTCCCTAACCGCCCCCCCGCCACCCGCCCCATCCAGCTCCCCAGTGATTGCTTTCTCCAAACCACCTTAGTGAATTGATCTAGATCAGAGATGGCTTGGCCTGGGACCTGGGATGGTCAGAAACCCCCCTCATGCCCTGTCCCCTTCCTTCCTCTCCTCTGGGAGGCTGGTTCCTGATGCTGGCTCCTCACGTCTGTCCTGCCTCTGTTGCTTCCTCCTTCCCGCTCCTGTGGTTGCAGATGCAGTACCTGGATTCCATGAACGGGGAGGATCTGCTTCTGACAGGGGAGGTGAGCTGGCGCCCTCTAGTGGAGAAGAATCCTCAGAGCATCCTGAAGCCCCATTCTCCCACTTACAACGACGAGGGACTTTGATGGGCTGGGCCCCCTGCACGGCTGGCCAGCTGGCTTCGAGGAACCGCCAGGAGAGAAGTGCCTGTTGGTCCAGGACCCCGCAGAAAGTGGCCTGAACTGACCTCTGAACAGCATCTGTCAAATACCTGGCCCCATTTGTGTTGAGTTTCCTCTTAGTGTGCCCAGGAGTCTGATCTGCTGGGATACAGGGATGGGAGAACCCCTAGCTCTCCCACGTGTCCTCTCCCTCGGGAAGCCCCGAGTGAGAGTCCCCCAGCACACACTCCCCAACCCCCTCCAGCAACTACCTGTGACTGACAGCTTTTCCCAAAGGCGGAGGAAGGGATGGTGTAGGTTCAAAAGGGAAACCCCCCAGGGCCTGCTGTGGCCTAGGAGCGGATTGTAATGCTGCGGAGTCTGGACGGCGACCATGCGTTGTCCCTCGGCTTCCAGCCATGGGGTTGAGTTGGCCATTAAAAGAAACAGACTTCTCTCTACCATGGCCCTTCTTTGTTCCAGGGACTTAGAAACTTGCCTGAGTTGGTGGCTGCGGTAGTGAGGGCACCGCCCAGCTCAGTTAGTGATGGAGAAAGGGAAGAGGCTGGGATGGTCTCTGCTGCTGCTCTTGCCTCTAGTTCATGGAGATGTGTCTCTGTTCAGGCCAAGGCACAGCCAGCCAGGCCCCTCGTCTGGGACCCAGGAGGCCTCTGATGACCAAGGGCTTTCACATCCTACGTCATTTGGAAGGAGGCCTTGAGAACAAAGTCACCTTTGTCACAGTGAACTGAATGAGGAACATGCTGTCTCCTCTCTTGGCCTCCCCTTTCATGAGATATTAGGGAGAAGAGAACATTCCTCCTGGCTTAGTTGTAGCAGACCCAGACCTGTGCCCAGCTTTGGGCCCCCTTCCCAACTTCTGAAGCACGTGCTGTAGAGCCACCTTGGTCTGAGCACCTGAGGACCAACCCCTCCTCCCTCAGTGCAGGTCATCTCTTGGGGGATTTTCTTAAAGTGAAGAAAGGGAGTGGGGAACCATATTGCCCCTTCCTCCCCCATCAAACTTCCTTCATTTAACTTGCTATAAAATGAGTCATATAAAGAAACTCTATATGGGTGAGGTATATCCCACTTCTGTGAAAACATTACAAATCAAACCGCCTTCTCTCAGTTTATTTAAGATGCTTTTGTTGCAAGCGGAGCTCTAGAGTGAAGCCTCCTGTGTGTGTGTGAGATAATAACACCTTGTAACTCATTACAGCTGGGCACTATTTACATAAACCAGAGCTGAGCCAGGCAGGAATTTGCTGATTAATTTATTTTTAATGGAGTGAAGTATACCATGCACCAAAATAAACTTTACTGTGTGTACCTAACTGCTCCTGGAATGGATGGAAAAATTAATGGAACAGATTTTGGCTCCCAACTCTACACATTAATTCATATATAAAAGTTATTTGAGCGTTAACCCATTTGCTGCCCAGGGTAGCTCCCCAGCCACAGATCCCAGCCCATGGCACCAGTTCAGCTACCGGGCTTGCTTTAGAATCCTGGAAGCTCAGATTTGGAAGGAACTTGAAAGGTCATTGGGTCCAGCCCTGGTCCAGCACCTGACTCCCCTTCTTAGCATCCTGTTCAGCCAGTGTTCATGCAGGCCCTGGGTGAATCCCTCCAGCAGCTGACGGTCCCTGCCTAGAGAGCTAGTCCTGTCTGCTCAGGACTTTGTGGTCATGAAACACAGTAACCTGCAGTATGGAGCTGCCTTTGAAGGAGCGAGATTGGATCTGTCATGTCTGATGTCGGTGAGCCCTCACTTCCTGGCCGTCAGCACCTTGCCCTGACTCTGCCAACCCCCTCCCCTTAAGATCTATTCCAGGCTCCTTGGAGGCTGTCTTTATTCTTGGTTTGGCCTCTGCCTCCATTCCTGGTTTTATGATTCTACCCATCTTTTCTCTGAGCACACTGAACCTTTTGGGGTTACCTGGAGAGATCATGCTATGTGTCCTCTACCTAGAACCTTCGTCCCTCTCTCTCCTGTCCCCTCCAGGTACAGGCACACTATCTGTGCTGCTCCCCACATGGTTCTCTGCTCTGGAGCACTTACCTTTTCATTTTTGTAGAGACAGGTTCTCACTATGTTGATCTTCCCACTTTGCCTTCCCAAAGTGCTAGGATTATAGGCATGAGCCACCGCACCTGGCCCTGATAGCACTTACCTTACCATGTTGAAATGATTTTTTTACCCACCTCCCACACTGTACTGTGAGCCGCCTCAGTGTGGAGTGGACACTGTGTTTGTGTTGGTCACCGTTGTTTTTCCAGTTCTCAGCCGAATGCCTGGTTCATTATCAGCATCAGTATATACTTGGATAAATGAAATAATGAATGTGTGACTAAATCACCAAGTGTTATCAGTACAACCCCAACCAAAAAGCCCCCTTCTGGGCCGGGCACGGTGGTTCATGCCTGTAATCCCAGCACTTTGGGAGGCCGAGACGGGCGGATCATGAGGTCAGGAGATGGAGACCATCCTGGCTAACACGGTGAAACCCCGCCTCTCCTAAAAATACAAAAAACTAGCCGGGCGTGGTGGCAGGCGCCTGTAGTCCCAGCTACTCGGGAGGCTGAGGCAGGAGAATGGTGTGAACCCAGGAGGTGGAGCTTGCAGAGTGAGCTGAGATCGCAGCACTGCACTCCAGCCTGGGCAACGGAGCAAGACTCCGTCTCAAAACAACAACAACAAAAAAAACAAAAAGCCCCCTTCGGGACCATTCTCAGTGTGACCCATACAGTTCCACTTATTTTAACAATATTGAGTACTTCCTTTGGTCTTAGCATAGGAACCAAAATGGAAAGTTCTTTCCATAGCTAAATGTTTTTCTAATGTAAATCATTATTGTACGAAACAAGGGAAGGACACAATTTCTTGCCTTCAGGGAGCCTCCTTTGTAGGAATGATTTTGTCATTTATTAATATTTGTATTCTGTATTCTTCCAGAAAAGATCACAGCAAATTAAGAGACATAGTTTATAATAAAATTGTAGGCTGGGCGCAGCGGCTCATGCCTGTAATGCTGACACTTTGGGAGGCCGAAGTGGGCAGATTGGTTAAGTCCAGGAGTTCGAGACCAGCCTGGGCAATACAGTGAGACCTTGGCTCTACAAAAAATGAGCTGGGTGTGGTGACGTGAGCCTGTAGTCCCAGCTACTCAGGAGGCTGAGGTAGGAGGATCACCTGAGCCTGGGAGGTGGGGGTTGCAGTGAGCTGAGATTGTGCCACCACACTCCAGCCTGGGTGACAGAGTGAGACCCTGTCTCAAAAAAAAAAAAACAAAAAAAAAACCTTAAAGTTTAAAAGATCAGATCCAGGTATTGGGAGGGAAAAGAGGGAAAATAATTATGTTAGAAAACCTGGACTGCTAATGAGCAACTTTCATATGACTTTTTAAAAATTTTATAAAATACTGTAAATGCATTGTCTCACAACAATCAGGTAAAACAGGTGTTATCCTCATCATTTTTATTATCCCTTTAACACAAGTGAGGGAACTGAAGCTTAAGAGGGGCCTAGAGAGAGTGATCGAGGTTACGAAGGGGCCAAGAGTGCTCCAGCCCACGACAGACCCTGGGGCCCCTGCTTTGTCCTCATGTCACACTGCCTCCCTCCCCCAGGTCAACCAGGAGATTTGCAACTGAGTATGAGGTCTTGCTCTGAGCTTCCTGGTCAAAGGTGGAAAGTGGAAAGCGCTAAGGTTATAGAGTTCCCATTGTCACAGAAAAGGAAGTGTACTTACTCATCAGAAGAAACATACATCTTACTCTTCAAAGAAGACTGTATTATAGAGGTTTTCAAATGAGAAGCACTGAACAGTGTAGTGAACAGTACCACTAAGATTTATGTTTTACCTAAAAATTTGAAAAAATAAATCATCGCTATTTCTTCCGATGAGAAACAGCCAAGAGTGTTCCAGCCCACGACAGACCCCCGTGGGGGTCTGAAGAGGGTGGAGCCTGAAGAGGGTGCAGTCACGGAGCTCACTGGGGCCCAGAGATGGCGACGTCTGGCAGAAGAATCCTCTTTAGAAAAGAAGAATCCTCTCTGTGTTATCTCTTCTCCTCTCTTCTCTTCTCTTCTCTTCTCCCTTTCCTTTCCCTTGCCTTTCCTTTCCTTTCCTTCTTCCGATGAGAAATAGCGATGCTATACAAGACGGGGTGAATCTTAAACTGCGGTTGAAGCCCAGGTCGCACTTCAGCCGGCATCTTTTGAGTTTTTCCTCCGTGCCAGGCTTGGTATTTTCACTTGTCACCTCACTCGCCGCCTTGCAGGTGAGGATTCTTAAGCTCGTGTTCCAGGAGGGAGATGCCCAGATGTACCCTGTATAGTGGCTCTGACCCAGTCCACTGCTTAAGGAGGTGGGAAAACGGGAATTGAGGACTAGCTGTCCAGGTGAAGGCACAGAACAGGAAGCTCTTCAGACTGTTGAGTTAGCTGCTAAGGGAAGGAAGGGTTGCAGAGGTCAGGAGGGACCATGAGTAGGGGTTGCACAGATCACACATCAGCTGCCAGGCAGCAGGGAGCCACTGTGCGCATTCTTGGTAAAGACTGGGGCGTGATGGCAGTGGAGAGACAGTGGTACCAGGATGGATTGGCTCTGTCAGGAAGGGAGTTTAGCCATCTGGGCTTGAGATGCTGGGGGTGACAAATGGAATTCAAAGGGAAGCTCAAACCCCAGAGACGGCCGGGCGCGGTGGCTCAAGCCTGTAATTCCAGCACTTTGGGAGGCCGAGACGGGCGGATCACAAGGTCAGGAGATCGAGACCATCCTGGCTAACCCGGTGAAACCCCGTCTCTACTAAAAAATAGAAAAAAATAGCCGGGCGAGGTGGTGGGCGCCTGTAGTCCCAGCTACTCGGGAGGCTGAGGCAGGAGAATGGCATAAACCCGGGAGGCGGAGCTTGCAGTGAGCTGAGATCTGGCCACTGCACTCCAGCCTGGGTGACAGATTGAGACTCCGTCTCAAAAATAAATAAATAAATAAATAAACCCCAGAGACACTTCTGAGAAAAAACTCACCAGGACTTGAGGCATAACGTGGAGCCTGAAGAGGGTGCAGTCATGGAGCTCACTGGGGCCCAGAGATGGTGACTTCTGGCAGAAGAATCCTCTCTGTGTTGTGTCTTTTCTTTTCTTTTTTCTTTTTTTCTTTTTTGAGATGGAGTTTTGCTCCTGTTGCCCAGGCTGGAGGGCAATGGTGCGATCTCAGCTCACTGCAACCTCCAACCTCCGCCTCCCAGGTTCAAGTGATCCTCCTGCCTCAACCTCCTGAGTAGCTGGAATTACAGGCACCCACCACCACGCCCTGCTAAATTTTTTTGTATTTTTAGTAAAGACGGGGTTTCGCCATGTTGATCAGGCTGGTCTCGAACTCCTGACCTCAGGTGATCCGCCCACCTCAGCCTCCCAAAGTGCTGGGATTACAGGTGTGAGCCACCGTGCCCCGCCATGTGCTGTGTTTTTTCAAGTGAAAATTACGGCACTCTCTGAACTAGGCAGGGCAGGGATTGCTGCATCCATGATGCAATAGGGAAATAGGCTCACTGAGAAGAATCCGCTTGCTGGTGCAAGCTGACCCTGCAGCAAAAGCTGAACAGTCATTTTTTCTGGGTTCCACTCCATTGCTTTTGGTGCACCTTGGTTGCATCTGTGGGGAGCCAGTCTGGTGGCAGATGGACTTCAGATGCTAGAGATGCTCCAGGGAGGGCAAGGGCATGGGGCAGGAAGGACCTTGGTGAACCTCAGGATTGACCTCGGGGATGAAGGATGTTGGCCTTGTCTTGGGTTTAGAAATCCTGAAGTTGAAGGCCGGGTGCGGTGGCTCACGCCTGTAATCCCAGCACTTTGGGAGGCTGAGGCGGGCGGATCACCAGGTCAGGAGATTGAGACCATCCTGGCTAACACGGTGAAACCCCATCTCTACTAAAAAAAGATACAAAAAAAATTGGCTGGGCGCAGTAGTGGGCGCCTGTAGTCCCAGCTACTGGAGAGGCTGAGGCAGGAGAATGGCGCGAACCCGGGAGGCGGAGCTTGCGGTGAGCCGAGATCGCGTCACTGCACTCCAGCCTGGGTGACAGAGCGAGACTCCATCTCAAAAAAAAAAAAAAAAAAAAGCAAATAGGAAGAAAGAAAGAAATCCTGAAGTTGATGAGCCCCTGAAGGTGAGGGCAACCTCGAGACTGGGTTGGGAGTGCAAGGAGCACTCACAGGAGATGGCAGGAAGAGCAGGCACCAGTGCAGAAGGTAGACTGTGGAGCCAGGGAAGAGGAGAGCTTCTAGGAGGAAACTCAGGGCAGCATGCTGAGAAGAAAGGGAGGGAAACTGGGAGGAGGCAGAAGAGGGGGTGAAACGAGGGGATTTGCAGGAACGTGCTGAAGATGTGTTTGGGGCAGGGAGAACTCTGATGAGCTAAGCACTTAGTGGAGTAGGGAACTTCCCATGAGTTTAGGGACTCCGATGAGATCCTTCTGGAAATGGAAGCCTGATCTTGAGAACAAGGGCCTGGCTTTGGAGGTGGTGAAGGAATCCTTTCCTGAGACCAGTGATTGGGAGGACAGATAGGGGGAAAAGGAGTTTCTGAGGAGAGGGCTGAGAGGGAAAGGAGAGCTCATGCCAGGTGGTCTCGATCTAGAGTTTATCAGCTGTGGGGGTGGAGTGGGAGGGAAGTGGAGCTGGCAGGAGTGCTTGAACTCTTCCCCTGGGAGCAGCCCTCCTGTACCTATTGCCCTGCTTCCCACTTCTAGTCTGTCCACTGCACCCACCATGCCTCACCCACCCTATCCACGGGGCTTGGCCTTAGAGAGGGGGAGGCCAGACCTCAGGCCCCTGACCCCAGCCTTCCCCGCTCCCCCATCAGGTTCTCTGTGGCTTCCAGGGAACTTCCCTGGAGCAATATTGGTGAGCCTAGGACCCAGACCCTGACCAGGCCACTGACTTCCCTTTTCCGTGTGGAGGGGAGAATAAGGAGAAAAGATGCTGGAGACCCTGGCTGGAGAATTTCCAGGAAGGGACCTCCAAGCACCACCCCATGGCATCAACAAGTGATGGACTACAGCGATAGCGCCAGAAGTGCCTGGAGACCTCCCGCCCAGCCAGCGCGTTGGACAGGGGAGGCTGAGGCCCTGCCAGGCCTCACTGCAGGTTTCAGTCAGGAACCAGCACCCACGGGCCTGGGCTGGGTGCTCTTCCTCTTTTTTTCTTTCCCTGTGGCCAGGAACAGCATTCACCTCCCTTTGGGAGAGGGCCTGCCACTGCGCTGTGCCTTGCTTGAAGGGGCGGGAGGTGGGGCCATGGCTCCTCTGAGGTTCCGCAATGGGTCCAAGCTCTAAACCCCAGGCGCTTGGTTTATACCTCAGCCTAATCCGTGGTTTATAATTATTTATGAGTCTGTCTTCCCCACTGAACTGTGAGCTCCTCCAGGGCAGAGACAAACTCTTACTCATCTTTGGGTCACCTGCTGGCTGAAGGTGGACACTAAATCCATGTCGGAAGGATTGGACAGAGGGAGAGGGGGTGGGAAGGGGAGGCTGCCTCAATAACGGGGCTCCAGGAGTCAGCAGATGTATCTCTTTCTTCCTCTCCCAATTTCAGAACAAATGGAGAAATAAAACACAGGAGACAGACAGACAGACACCCCGCCTCCTGTGAGCAGGGATGGGACGAAAGGCCAGATCTCAGAGGCAGCGGTGACTGGCCACACCCCACTGACCCGGCTGGGACCATGTTGGCCTTGGCACCAGCCTTTGGTCTAGAAGGGGCCAGAGACTGACCAAGAGGGCTCCCCTGGTGGCTTCCTGAGCTTTCAGGCCTTCATCGAGCCCCTGTCCTTTCACAACTGGGAAAGCTCTGGACTTCAGCGTGTACTGAGCAACCACAGCTGCTCTCAGCCAGGCACGTGGCGTAGCTGAGCCCATATATTCCTCACAATAACCCTGTGAAGGAGGTGGCGTGGGTCCCGCTCTACGTGTAGAGTCAGCCACTGTGACTCAGAGAAGTTCTGATTGTTCGGCTCCCCCATTAAGTGGCAGAGCCTGTGTTCCTCTCGGGGGTCTGACTCAGTCCAGTGGCACAATAGCCCATGGGGTATCAGGATGAGATAAGAGTTCGGAATTATGACCTCCTGAGACCTGTGTCGCACTCAGTGAACAGTGAACCACACTGGGTTCAACCAATGCGGGTTGTTTCTGGTGTTTTGGCCCACTCTCGCCATTGGAGCTGTTTCTCAGTTATCCCAGGATGCTGCTCTGGAGTCTTCCCAGCCTCTGTACCATCATCTCTAGGTAAGAACCCAGCACCTTAGAAGGCCCTCAAGCTCTTCCTAGTGTGGCTCTAACCTTCCTATTAGCATCTTCCCCTGTACCACGGCCCCCACCTGCCTTCCCTGGGCATGTCCTTGCCCTTTTCCTCCAGCCAGGAACGCCCCACTTACCACTCTGCACCCTGAAATCTTTCTCACCCTTTGCTCCCTGGCTCAAGCCAGCCTCGGGGACTCCTCAGCATTGTCCGCTTTTGCATCTCTGGCTCTTAGGTTGCTTTGCCTTGATTCAAGGGATTTGGGCGCACTCTGGCTCCCCTACCAGTCCCAGCTGCTCCTCTGCGGAAACTCTGTCTCTCCTGACCCGGGGCGCCAGAGGAAAGGTATGTGGCAGCACTGGCCTCAGAGCAGCCTGCACCTGGAGGGCTGCAACCCAGCCTCTGCTCCCCCTACCCCACACGACATCGCCTGCCCAGACACCACTTGGCTTGTGAGAGACAACAGACAAGGCTAAGTGGCTCCTGGGACAGCTGAGTGATGCCAGGCAGGCGCCTGACACACCTTCTGTACAGGAAAACAGTTTCCTTCCTCTTAATTACAGTCATTAAGGGGCCTGCGCCTGACACACTGCAGCCAGGGACAGGGCTTGGGTCTGTCTGGATGATTCCCATCACCCTTGGCCACCATCTCTAGGCCCAGCCCCAAGGCCAGGAGCCACCTGTCTGCCCTCCCATTGCCCTTGACCAACTCAGCTCACAGGGAGGGCTGCCTAGGGAGGGGCAGCTGGTCCCTCAGCCCTGGGGGATTTGATTTGATTTGCACGCAAGCATTATCATGATGTCTGGGATCCACTGGAACCCTTTGCCCTTCAACCAAGTCTTCCCACCCCTGCCCCTCTCCGTTGTGCTCTCTGTCCACAGCCCCAGTACCGCAACGCAGAGTCCAACACAAGGACTATCCCGCCGCCCAGACACACGTGCACACACAGGTCCACGCACAATGCTGCGCCACGCAGGCACACAAACATCACAGACAGGACGTGCACACACATACAAGCACAGGTACAGTTATGCACAGGTACAGGTGTATATATTTAGTCAAACCATATGAAATTGCCAATATTCGGTGGTTTCTTATGTACAAAAAAGGAATTTAGTACAAACCTGGGCCTGGGGGGAAGTATACAAAAATACAGAGCCAAATTTGTACACCTGTGCCTTATTTACAACAGCCAAAAGGTGGAAGCAACTCAGGCATCCATCTGAGGAGGAACAGATGAGCTAAATGTGCTCCACACATGTAATGGGATATTATTCAGCCGGAAGTGGAAGGAGATTCCGACATACACTACAACGTGGAGGAACTCGAAGATGTGAAGCTACGTGAAATGAGCCAGTCACAAAAGGACAAAACCGTATGATTCCACTTAAATGAGGTATCTAGAGGAGTCAAATTCATAGAGACAGGAAACAGAATAGTGGGTGCTGGGGGGTAGGGGAGGGAGAAATGGGGAGTTCATGTTTAGTGGATACAGAGCTCTAGTTTTGCAAAGTGAAAAGAGTTCTAGAGATGGATGGTGGCGAGGGTTACACCATAGTGTGAATGGACTTATGACACTTGAAGTGTACCACTTAAAAATGGTTACAATAGCAGATTTTGGCTTCGTGCAGTGGCTCACACCTGTAATCTCAACACTTTGGGAGGCAGAGGCAAGAGCATCACTTGAGGCTGGAGTGCAGTGGCGTAATCTTGGCTCACCTCTACCTCTGCCTCCTGGGTTCAAGCGATTCTCCTGCCTCAGCCTCCCAAGTAGCTGGGATTATGGGCGCCTGCCACCACACCCACCTAATTTTTGTATTTTTATTAGAGATGGGGTTTCACCATGTTGGTCAGGCTGGTCTTGAACTCCCAACTTCAGCTGATCCGCCCACCTCAGCCTCCCAAACTGCTGGGATTATAGGCATGAGCCACCGCGTCCAGCCATGAATTCTTTTTTAAAGGCAAATGTTATGTGTATTTTACCACAATTAAAAGATACAGAGCCAAAGATATGTACCTGAAGTATATGTATAAACACTGCAGGGTAAACACAACTAACTCAGTGACATGCAAACTTGCCTCCCTCCCTCCCGGGAGCACTTCTCCCACCCAGATAAGACCCTGGTTGATCCTCCCCTTCAAACAAGGGCCTGGAGATAAGGCCCTAATGATGGCCCTGCCACCTCGGATACCCCCACAACTCATTACCCTCCCACGGTCTGGCTTTGTTTACTCAAACTTCTGCCCCTCTTGCAGCCTCCTCACCCCCTGGGAAGGGCCTCCTTGGAGTGCCAGGTGCTCCCGCACCTGGGATGGGATAGTGTGGGTCATAACTCCTGACCTGTGGCTCCCCCATGCTCCCCCAGGTCCTTCACTTATAGGGTCCTCGAAGACACAGCCCTAGCCCCATTCATCTTTGGTTCTAGGGCTCAGTTCAACTCGGGAACCTCTAAATCCCACCCAGCTCCCTCCCACTATACATGTGTCAAGTTCTTTGGACACAGAAGACCCTGTGTTCCGGACATGATCGCAGACCAGACGAACCAAGTGCACTCAGTGCTAAACAGGGCTGCGAGACACGGCTTTAGGTCTTCTGCACTTCCCGCCATCCTCGCTGGACCTCACGCCTCTGTGGAAAGGTGGTGACTGCTTCTGCCTAGCCTGGCTCCCCAACTGCAGCTGCCACCTGCTCACCCCGTTCCCCAGAGCAAAGCTGCTCAGCGTCCTCTGAAGGACACACAGTGCATGCTCCGGGACTTCAGTCTTTGCTGGGGCAGAGGTCAGAAATCTGCCTGCCCTGTTTGCCTACTGACCTTACAGTGTGTTCACCCATTCTCTGAAACAACCTTTCAACCATTTTCATACTCAGCCCTGGAGGAGGGGAGGAAGGCTGGGGTCTGGCCACCACCAGGCCAAGAACATCCCTGGAGTTAAGGGTGTTGCAAGCATAGCCATCTGGGACAGCATGTCTGAGGGGTGGGCCTTAGCCCACTGCCCACAGTGCACTGGGCACTTGTTAAAAGACCCAGGAATTCAAGGTTACAGTAAGCTATGATCACACCACTGCTCTCTCTAGCCTGGGTGACAGAGCAAGATCACGTCTCAATTGAAAAAGAAAAATGGCCAGGTGTGGTGGCTTACACCTATAATCCCAGCACTTTGGGAGGCTGAGACAGGAAGATTGCTTGAGGCCAGGAGTTCAAGATCAGCCTGGACAACATAGTGAGATCCCATCTCTTTTTTTTTTTTTTTTTTTTATTTAGAGACGGAGTCTCGCTCTGTCACCCAGGCTGGAGTGCAGTGGCCGGATCTCAGCTCACTGCAAGCTCCGCCTCCCGGGTTCACGCCATTCTCCTGCCTCAGCCTCCCGAGTAGCTGGGACTACAGGCGCCCGCCGCCACGCCCGGCTAAGTTTTTGTATTTTTAGTAGAGACGGGGTTTCACCGTGTTAGCCAGGATGGTCTCGATCTCCTGACCTCGTGATCCGCCCGTCTCGGCCTCCCAAAGTGCTGGGATTACAGGCTTGAGCCACCGCGCCCGGCCGAGATCCCATCTCTTAAAAAAAATTCAAAAATTAGCTGAGCATGGTAACATGCACCTGTAATCCCAGCTACTCAGGAGGCTGAGGTGGGAAGATCACTTGAGCCCAGAGAAACTGAGGCACAGCTGTAGTGAGCTGTGATTGCGCCACTGCACTCCAGCCTGGGTGACAGAGCAAGACCCTATCTCAAAAAGAAAAAGAAAAAAGAAAAAAAGACAATCTCCAGAAGCCTATGGACACCTTCTGGATGAGAATCTCCAGGAGGGTGGGGCCCGGGGGTCTGCATTTCATCACCTCTCACCAGCCCTGGGGTCAGGGTGAGAACCACTGCCTTAGGTTCTTGAATGACAGCTCTGAGTGGGGGTGGGAGAGAGCCAGGGGGCTGTGAGCACCACAGTTAAGATGGTGGAGAGTGGCAGGACGATTATGGGAGCAAAAAGAGGACTGGCTGGGGAACAGACAGGCATTGATGTCCTTGGATATTCCATGTGATGCTTGTTCAGCTCTCATTTAGGGCCTTGCAGACTTGAGCCAAGGCATGTGCTATCCACTATGGTATGTGTTGTGGGGGGCCATGGCCAGTCTGTAAATCGGCGTTTGGGTGAGTTTATGCAAGTCGATGTGATTAAAGTGTGTGGTCGGCCTGTGTCAGCCCACACTCCATATCTGTGTATCGGTCAGTTGTCAGTGTGTCCGTCTGCGTGTGTGTTCATGTCTTTTCCTGGGTGTCTTGAGTGGCTCACCCACCTGCAGTGTGTGTGTGTGTGCATGTGTGTTCCTGAGCCGCCTGGGCCCCTCTTGGCTATAATTCAACCTCTGTGGGTCCCAGGAAGTCAGCATTTGGAGACATGCTCGGAGCCTGGTAGGGATGGGGCTGCGTTGCTGGGGAGGAATAGAGGGAGGCAGGAGTGTGCACCGAAAGCCTGGCATTGCCGCTTCCCCGGGCAGGCGAGTCCCAACACAGGCAGACAGGTGGGGCTGGCCTGACAGGTTCCAGAGGCCAGGGGCAATAGGGCGGAGCGTGGCTCTGATTTAGGGTGGCAACAGTTTGGGGGCCCGCCACACACACAGCGAGCGGGCGGGCAGGAGGTGGTTCTGCCGGTCTCCTCTTCCTGCTGCAGCCAGCCCAGCGTGCGGGCCATGGGCCCTACTGGTGGGTGAGGCAGCCGCTGGGCAGGCATGTTCGGAAGCCCAGGGCCTGGGAGCCTGGGAGCCCAGGGCATGGCGGGACCCCTGCGGGGCCGGGTGGAGGAGCTGAAGCGGCCGTGGTGGCGGGAGAGCTCACCGCTGGTGCTGCGGCACAGCGAGGCGGCCCGGCTGGCGGCCGACGCCCTCCTGGAGCGGGGTGAGGCTGCCTACCTGCGGGTCATCTCTGAGGAGCGGGAGCTGCCCTTCCTGAGCGCCCTGGATGTGGACTACATGACCAGCCATGTGCGCGGGGGCCCTGACCTCAGCGAGGCCCAGGGGCAGGAGGCCTCGGGGCCAGACCGCCTCAGTCTGCTCTCCGAAGTCACCTCAGGCACTTACTTCCCCATGGCCTCTGACATAGACCCCCCGGACCTGGACCTGGGCTGGCCCGAGGTGCCACAGGCCACGGGCTTCAGCCCCACCCAGGCCGTGGTCCACTTCCAGAGGGACAAGGCCAAGAACATCAAGGACTTGCTGCGCTTCCTCTTCAGCCAGGCCCGCACGGTAAGGGCCTCATCTCTCCATCGCTCAGCTCACAGAGGAGGAAACTGAGGCCCAGAGAGGGAAGGGACCAGCCAAGGCGACGCAGTGACTTAGGGGCAGAATGAGGACCAGCACCTCTGGCACTATTAGATCGCAAACTCCTAGAAGGGGGGCATCCCATATTTACCTTGGCAATGCTTGGTCCCCAGGAGTAGTATGGATGAGCCTAGAACAGGGCATGGGCATCAGGGACTCCACAACCTTCTGAAATGCACACCAAGTGGTGCAGGTTGGAGGGAGGAGTCCTCGCTGCATCTTTACCTTGGAAGATGCTCCACTGCCTTATCAGTTTCTCAGAAAGTTTTATGATTCCCACACTAAGAACTCCAACCTTGGGGAACAGCTGAGTCACTTCCTTAACTTACAGAAGAAGAAACTGAGACCAGAGAGGGGCTTGGGACTTGCCCAGGGAGGTCCATATGGTGACATAGAGTTCAGGGCTCGGGGAGACAGGGGCTCTCTGACTTAGGTCCTGGGGAGCAGTCCAGCCGTCCTTGCTGGCTCAGGTCCCCAGTTGCCCCCCACCCTCCTGCACCACATCTGCAGCTGGGCCTGAAGCAGGGGAGGCGGCCAGCGTGTGGGCCTCTTTGGCATGTCCTCGAGGGCTGGGCTTTGGAACCAAGGAGGAAAGAGGAGAGGAGGATGCTGGGCTCAGTGATGGGGAGCAGGAACGCAGGAGAAAGAGAATTGGGAGGGCAGGTGGGGGTGGTCAGCACCCAGAAAGGCTCTGGCCACACACAAGCACAGCTTCACTTCTGAAGCCCTGGCCTCCTACTCTAGGGGAATGGACAAGATGACCCCTGGCTGGGTTTGAGGTAGAGATAGGTTCCTGCTGCAGAGATGGGAAGCCAGGATACTGGGATCCCACCGGTACTTCCAGAGCTTCCTGGCAAGCCTGCCTGTGCCCCAGGCAGGGGACGGCCAGGCCTGATTGGCATCGGGAATGGGGTTATTAGTGAGGCTGCTGCTGTCGTCATCCTCACCCCTGCCTCTTTGATCTTTCCTGCCTGTCCTTGTCCCCCTACTCTGGCCAGGCCTGTGCTGTGAACTAGGGCATCCCCCAGTGCCTCACTTTCTCAGCCCCCATTTAGACCCCTCTGTCCTGGGCCAGGAGCCAGGCTCGTGTACTGGGCTGTCATGACTCCTAGTGACCTTGGGAAATGCTGTGTTGCCCTGCAGCCCAATGTTTATAGAGCTCTGTTATGTCTTGAGCATTTTCACATTTAATTCCCCGTAGCTCTGAGACATGGCTATCATTAACTCCATTTAACAGCTGAGGAAGTTGAGGTTTCCAGAGGTGAAGCTACTCACCCAAAGCTGTGTCACCAGGAAATGGTAGAGTCCAGGTTTGAACCCAGTTCTTTCTGACCCCAGAGCTGGAGTGCTATGCTCTGTAACTCCTGCCTCTCGGCCCTGCCTGGGAGAAGAGATTCTCATAGCAGATATATGCCATGGGAAGAAAGGCCAGCTGGGGGCTGGGAGGTGCCAGGAGGGTTTCAGGGGCCTCTTAGAGGCAGCCCTTTATATGGGATGGAGGCACAAGCCCCAGCCCAGTCCTCAACTGAGCGGAAAACTTGGATCCATTTGGCATGGGTGCAAATAAGGGAGTCTGCAGTGTAAGGGGTCACACCAGATCTCTGTGGCTTCACAGGGAAACTGAGGCAGGGCTGGGAAAGGGCAGTGAAGACCCCAGTAAGTGGCTTGTAGCTCTGACCCTGGAGAAGGGAGCCTCAGACAGACAGTCCCTGGGGCAGAGCTGGGCTGGAGTTAGTGGGGGGAGTGCAAGGAACTTGCCTGGGAATTGGGGCCTGGGTTCTGCTTGTCACTGCTGTCCCATCTGGGGCTCAGTGCAGAGTGGGTGTTGGACTAGCACAGTCGATCCACAGTCATCTTTGAGAATCTGATGACAGATAAACACTCGGTGAACCTAAAGATGCACACAAATGCTTTCAAACAGCTAGGGGTTCAAGACAGTCAAATCTGGGCTGGGATTTTACTGTAATCCCAGTGCTTTGGGAGGCTGAGGTGGGAGGACTGCTTGAGGCCAGGAGTTCAAGACTAGCTTGGGCAACATAGTGAGACCCACATCTCTACAAAAAATTGGAATAAAAAAAAAATTAGTGGCCAGGCGCGGTGGCTCATGCCTGTAATTCCAGCACTTTGGGAGGCCGAGGCGGGCGGATCACAAGGTCAGGAGTTTGAGATCAGCCTGGCCAACATCATGAAAACCCGTCTCTACTAAAAATACAAAAAATTAGCTGGGCGTGGTGGCAGGCACCTGTAATCCCAGCTACTTGGAAGGCTGAGGCAGGAGAATCACTTGAACCCAGGAGCCGAGATCGTGCCACTGCACAGGTGACAGTGCGAGACTCCGTCTCAAAGGAAAAAAAAAATTATCCAGGGACAGGCACAGTGGCTCATGCCTGTAATTACAGCACTTTGGGAGGCTGAGGCGGGCAGATCACCTGAGGTCAGGAGTTCGAGACCAGCCTGGCCAACATGGTGAAATCCTGTCTCTACTAAAAATACAAAAAAATTAGCTGGGCATGGTGGCAAGTGCCTGAAATTCCAGCTACTTGAGAGGCTAAGGCGTGAGAATCACTTGAACCCAGAAGGCAGAGGTTGCAGTGAGCCAAGATTGCACCACTGCACTCAAGCCTGGGCAACAGAGTGAGATGCTGTCTCAAAAAAAAAAAAAAAAAATTAGCCAGGCATAGTGGCACATGCCTATAATATCAGCTACTTGGGAGGCTGAGTTGGGAGGATTGCTTGAGCCTGGGAGTTCTAGGCAGAAGAGAGCTATGATCATGCTACTGCACTCCAGCCTGGGTGACAGAGTGAGACAGACACTGACTCTTAAAAAAAAGAAGACAGTCAAATCTCCCTGTGCCCAAGTTAAGAAGCCCTGGGCTAGGTCACTGCTAAGAGCCCTTCCTGTTCACTTTCTCTTGAAGGCTCTGGCCTCCTGATTTTCAGTCCAGTGCTCTTTTCCCGGGGCCCGGGTTCCTGCCCCAGGCTTGGCTGGATGTGGGGAGTGCCCTGGGCAGCGCTGAGCTTTCATGCACCTCCCCCTGCCCAGGTAGTGGCTGTGGTGATGGACATATTCACTGACATGGAGCTTCTGTGTGACCTCATGGAGGCCTCGAGCCGGCGTGGTGTCCCTGTGTACCTGCTCCTGGCCCAGGAGCACCTGAGGCACTTCCTGGAGATGTGTTACAAGATGGACCTCAATGGGGGGCACCTGCCGGTCAGTGAGGACCAGGGGCAGTAACCAGGGGTGCGGATGGGGAGTCAGGGAGGGCGGGGGAGCCAGTGGGTGGCCACTCAGCACTGGGGGGGCAGTGGGAGTTGGGGGTAGGTTCCCTTAGCTGTCTGGGGTTGGAGACCCCATGGGGCAGAGACATGGCTTGAGCCTCACTCTCTCAAGGTCACCCCCAACCTACTTACACCTAGAACATGCGTGTGCGGAGCATGTGTGGGGACACATATTGCAGCAAGGCTGGCCGCCGCTTCACGGGGCAGGCCCTGGAGAAGTTCGTCCTCATCGACTGTGAGCAGGTGGTGGCAGGCAGCTACAGGTGAGCAGGCTCGAGGAGGCGAGGGGGGCCTGGGACTGCACCACTGGCTGGCAGCTCTGAGCTTCCCTCCACTCGTCCATCCCTTCGGACACAGACTGAGCACCTGCCATGTGCCAGGCATCATGCCAGGCTCAGGGGAGGGTGCTGGGGGCAGGTCGGCCCTGGAGGAGCTCACTCTAGGGAAATGATGACTTTAATACCCTTGGCATAGAAAATGACTATTGCACATTGGAACTGGAGTGACTTCAGGGAACCTCCCACAAGTCCATTTTACAGATGGGGAAGTTAGGGCCCTGAGAGCAGCCATGTGCCCAGGCCCACTAAGCGGGGCTAGGGCAAGCACAGACTCTGGAGTCAGAGCTCTGCCCCTTGCTGTGAGCCCTCGTGGTGGTGGGGTTTGGGTCCAGCATGCTGGACCAGGTATGCACCTCTGGCTGTGACTCCTGCCAACACCCAGGGTCCTGCACTTTGCCTCCTGACCCCCCTGTCCCTCTGCCCCCAGCTTCACCTGGCTTTGCAACCAGGCCCACACTAGCATGGTGCTGCAGCTCAGGGGCCGCATCGTGGAAGACTTTGACCGGGAGTTCCGCTGCCTGTACGCCGAGTCGCGGCCTGTGGAAGGCTTCTGCAGTGGTGAGGACCCGCTGTCTCCCCGGGCACTGCGTCCTCCCCCCGTGGCCCTAGCCTTCAGGCCTGGCATCCCAAGCCCCACATCGTCCCCGCCCTCCAGCACCAGCCTCAGCAGCATCAAGCGGTCACCACTTACGGGTCTCTCCTCCTGCCTCGCTCTACCAGGAGGTGGTGATTGCAGTGACATGGGCATGGGGTCCTCGTTTCTGGGTCCCGCCCGCCATGAGGCCCATGGCCAGCCCTCCCTGCATCGCCAACTGTCAGACCCTAACCATGGCTCCCCTCCTGGGCTCTATAGGGCCAACCTGGGCAAGCTAGGATCATACCCGTGGTCCCAGTCCTCCCCTGCCCTCAACCATAATAGTGCCAGGCCCTTGACCTTGGCAGTGGGGTCCCCTCTGCTTCCTCGCTCCCGGCCCCTCCTCCAGTTCCATTGGGGTGTCCCAGCTATGTCCCGGTTCCCAGAGAATGGGCTCCCAGGAAGCCAAGAGCCCAGCCCCCTGCGGGGTCGATGGGTACCTGGCACAGCCCTGGAGACAGTGGAGGAGAAGGAGAAGAAGGCATCTCCAAGTCAGAGCCGTGGCCAGCTGGATCTCCTTGTCCCCTTCCCCAGAGCCCGAGAAGTGAGAGACCCTGACTCTGGGGTTACCCCCAACTCAAGCCCCCTTCGGGCTGGTGAGCAGACCCCAGAGGACAGGAGGTTGTCCCCAAGCCAGGCCAACAGCCAGCTGGATCTTCTGTCCCGAGCCCTGGGTACTGGGGGTGCCCCTGAGTCAGGTTCCCTCAGACCTGGTGATCGGGCCCTGGAGGACAGGAAGATGTCCCTAAACCATAGCCATGGCCAATCAGACCTCCTGGTGCAGTACCCCAAGGCCCAGGGCTCCAGAGTGCCCCTTGAAACCAACTCCTCAGTCAGACCTGCCAGACAGGGTCCAGATGAGCGGCGGCAGACCCTGGGACACAGCCAGCTGGACCTCATCACAAAGTTCGGCCCATTCTGGGGTGAGGGGCCTGGGCCTAATGGTCTTCCAATACCAAGCCCTGCTCGCACGACTGAAGTAGGGTCTGGGGATGAGAAACGGCTAACCCTGGGCCACAGCAAGCTGGACCTCATCACCAAGTATCATCAGTTGCAAGGTGCCAGGCAGGCACCCGAGCCTGGGGCTCCCAAGGGTGGCCATCTCAATGGTGGTAACAGTGACCTGGTCAGGGATGAGAAACGGCTGACCCTGGGTCACAGCAAACTGGACCTCATCACTAAGTACAACAAGTCCAAGTTCAAGCAGCTCCGAAGCCGCTTTGAGTCCTAGCCAAAGGACTGGCGTGGGGGTGCACTGGCAAGGGCAGGCCCCTCCTCTGTCCACTGAGACTCTGGACTTGCTCAGGTCCCAGACTGGGGAAGGGAGGTGTCTAGAAGCCCAGGTCAGACGCACTCTCTGGGCTCAAGATTCTTGTGTACACACACACACACACACACACACACACACACTGACCAGTATATTCTTGAATCTAGGCTGTGTTTCCAGCCCTGTGCTGGGCATACCATAGAGCTGACAGGTGGGTCGACTCAGATCTGGGGACAGAGATGAAATGCACAAGCTGCTGGAGAAAGGGTCAGAGCCATAACAAGTTAAAGGTTAACCAGTGACAGAGGGTGTTAGAAAACAAAGGGCAGAGAGTCATGGAGAAGGTGGAGTAGTCAGAAAAGTTTCTTAGAGGAGATGGAGGTGGTCTTTGAGCCAGGCCTTGAAGGATGGGGAGGTTTTGGACAGAGGGAGGAGAGAGTTAGAAAAATTTTTGGTAGAGGGAATCAGGTGAAGAGACACCCTAGAGAGGACTGAGTGGATCTGACGTGAATGAGGGAGGAGGAGCAGAGTATGTCCATACACAACCCCCCCCCTACACACACACCATCATCATCATTATCATCATCATCATCATCATTGTCATCATCTTGCTGAGTGTCTCTTGAAGTACAGGCTGTGACAGGTTGTGGGCCATTTTCCTGAACTCACCACTTGCCCGGGACAGTAAACATGATACACATCAATAAAGGCAGACTTTATTATAACCCACAGTGCCTGGTGTATCCTGAACTTTGAGGAGTTATGGGAGGGGCACGTTAGGGGAATGGGAAGGGCACCATTCAGGCCAATTATGGGGAGCCCCCTGGAGGAGGGTGAATGCCTAAGGAGGAATTGGGGGAGTCCAGGGGCTCCAAGCTACCACTGTGACATTTTGAGAGAACCTAGGGCTTTTGCAGATTCTACAAAATATGGGCCAAGCTCATCCTGTCCAAGTGTGCAGCAGGGCCCTTGGCCCCCATCACTGTCCCGGGGACAGAAGTTGGCTGTTGAGTGAGTGACAGAGCCCATGCGAGAGGCACATCGTGGAAGCCAACCAGCATCTACATCCTTGCCCACCCTGGACCCCTTTCCAGCCTTTTCCTGAGCCCCTTCTTCCTCAGTCCTCCCCTCTCTCCAGCACCTGCAGCTTGGCGGCCTTTCCCTCTTTGGCTGCGCCTCCTTCTCCAGCCTCGGTCTGGCCGCACTTCTCCCTCCTGGAACTCTCTCCATGTGTAGTCTCGTCTAGTCTTCAGCCCCTCATCTCTTTCCTCAGCTCTCCACTCCCCTGCTGGATTCCAGACACGGACTTCTGTCCCTCAAGGCATAGCTGGACTCATCACTTTCCCCAAACCTGCCCTTCCTCCGGCTTCATTTCGATCAATACCTCCATCATCAACCCTTCTTCTGCGAGACACTCCTGGCCCCTCCTCTCCCTCATGCCTCACATCCGACCAGCCGGAGGTCTAGGTCGATGACAGCTCCTAAAAAGCTTCTGAATGAATAATGAATGAATGAGCGCGAGCAGGCTGGGGGTGGGGCCAGGCGGGGTCGCGCCCAGACTTCTCGCGACCATAGAGTCCCCCGGAGGCCGAAGGTAGAGGGGCTGGATGCGTGGCGGGGCGTGCCAGGCTCTCCCGGAAGTCTCCCTGGGCGGAAGTGGAAACGGAAACCTTTTTAGGGAGTCCAAGGTACAGTCGCCGCGTGCGGAGCTTGTGGATAGTTGGTGAGCTGGTGTGAGGGAGTCTGGGAGGGTCAGCTCCGGTCCTGGGTCGGGAGGGGTGGGGCCGGAGGATTCAGGGCCGGAGGGTCTGGTGGGGGCCCAGTGGGCGGGACCCGAGGGCGGAGGGGCCGGGAGGCCGAGAGGGGCGGGGTCGCGGCGGGGCCTGAGGGGCGGAGGCCGGGATACTTGGGAAACGATCCGCTGGCCTTGAACTCCCGGCTCCGCCGCCCCTAGGCCTCATGGCGGTCCGAGCGTCTTTCGAGAACAACTGTGAGATCGGCTGCTTTGCCAAGCTCACCAACACCTACTGTCTGGTGGCGATTGGAGGTTCAGAGAACTTTTACAGGTGCGGCGGGAGCCCCAGGGCTCGCGGTGGCGGGGAAGGGTGCGCAGGAGTCAAGAGCTCCGGCAGGGTGAGGGTGTCGGCCCCTCTGTCCCGCGACCATCGAGTCCATGTCCCTACAGTGTGTTCGAGGGCGAGCTCTCCGATACCATCCCCGTGGTGCACGCGTCCATCGCCGGCTGCCGCATCATCGGGCGCATGTGTGTGGGTAAGGCAGGTGGAGGACGCCAAGGGAGGGAGTGGTCTCCAAGCACCATTAATTACACCCCCGGAGGGAACTCGGAGTGACCTAGGGATTCCCAGAGTATTCTCTATTATCTCTGGGCACTGTAGAATCTCTCAGGCCAAGTGTCAGGAGATGGGGGGCAACCTTCTAGCAAAGGCTGCTGGATAATAGTAATAACAACGTAAAGTGCTTTCACTCCTGTTCTCATTCCTTCTTCACAAAGACACTGAAAGGTAGGAATTACTGGCCTAGCTTGACTGATGAGGAAGCTGAGACTTGTCCTAAGTGACTCACTAAATTCCACACCTAGTTCTTAGTGTGGAGGAGGATTTTTGTCTTTTTTTTTTTTGAGACAAGATTTTTGCTCTTTCGCCCAGGCTAGAGTGCAGTGGCAAGATGTAGGCTCAAGTGATCCTCCCAACTCAGCCTACCAAGTAGCTAGGGCCACAGGCACGTGCTGCCACACCTGGCTAATTTTTTAGATTTTTAGTAGAGACGTGGCCTCCCTGTGTTGCCCAGCCTGGCCTTGACCTCCTGGGCTCAAGTGATCTTCTTACCTTGGTCTCTTAAAGTGTAGGGATTACAGGCGAGAGCCACTGTACCCAGCCGAGGATTTGTATCTCATCTCTCCCTGTCACTGACTGTGAGCAAGGTGCTTTCTCTTTGTAAGCATTCATTTCTGTCTCTCTAAAGATTAGCTAAGATTTGCGGTCATCCTGCTCAGTTTTGTTGAAATCTTAAATTCCCTTTACCACATCTCTACCCTACCTTCCTACCTGTCAGCACTGTTAATTCTGGTCGTTGGTCCTCTCTTTTTATTATTATTTTTTTGAGACGGGGTTTTCACTCTTGTTGCCCGGGCTGGAGTGCAATGGCACGATCTTGGCTCACTGCAACACTCCGTTCAAGTGATTCTCCTGCCTCAGCCTCCTAAGTAACTGGGATTACAGGCGCACCCCACCACACCTGGCTAATTTTTTTGTGTTTTTAGTAGAGATAGAGTTTCACCATGTTGGCCAGGCTGATCTTGAACTCCTGACCTCAGGTGATCCTCCCACCTCGGCCTCCCAAAGTGCTGGGATTACAGGCATGCGCCACCGCGCCCAGCTGGTCCTTTCTTTAAGCTGGATCTGTCTTCCATTACTGCTGCCTGTTGTTTCTTAATTCTGCTCATTGAGGTCAATTTTAGAAGTCTGTTTGTTTATTTTTTTTTTACTTTTACTTTAATTTTTAAAAATCTTAAGGCCGTTTGGGAGGCCGAGGCAGGTGGATCACCTGAGGTCAGCAGTTTGAGACCAACCTGACCAACATGGAGAAACCCCATCTCTACTAAAAATACAAAAAATAGCTGGGTGTGGTGGTGCATACCTGTAATCCTAGCTACTTGGGAGGCTGAGGTGGGAGAATTGCTTGAACTCGGGAGGTGCAGGTTGTGGTGAGCCGAGATTGTGCCATTGCATTTCAGCCTGGGCAATACGAGCGAAACTCTGTCTCAAAAAAAAAAAAAAAAAAAAACCAAAAAAATTTAAGCCTAGTGACCTCAAAGTATTTTCCTATTTTTTCCTATTCAGTTAAAGTACTCTGATCTCTAACCATGACCTTAGGACTTGAAGCAAGTTCTGACAACAAGGGAGATTTTAGCTTAGTCTTTGTGTAAGAGTGATGGGAGTGACCTGAAATTCAGAAATTCATTGGTGTGTATTTGTAGATTGTTCATTCTTGTTGCTGTGTGGTGTGTTTTGTGTAAGTATATCACAGCGTATTCATCCATTCCATTGACAGTGCATTTGGGCAGTTTTCACTTTGGTCTATTAGGAATAGTGCTAATGGCCAGGCGCGGTGGCTCATGCCTGTAATCCCAACACTTTGGGAGGCCAAGGCCAGCGGATCATGAGGTCAGGAGATTGAGACTATCCTGGCTAACACAGTGAAACCCTGTCTCTACTAAAAATACAAAAAAATTAGCCGGATGTGGTGGCGGGTGCCTGTAGTCCTAGCTACTCAGGAGGCTGAGGCAGGAGAATGACGTGAACCTGGGAGGCAGAACTTGCAGTGAGCCAAGATCGCGCCACTGCACTCCAGCCTGGGTGCAGAGCGAGATTCCATCTCAAAAAAAAAAAAAAAAAAAAAAAGTGCTGCTATGTTTTTTTAGTGAACTCATCTACATATTTCTACTGGGTATATTATACCTAAGAGTGGCATGGCAGAGTCACAGGTTATGTGACTAGTAGTAGTTGCAGGTGATGCCAGATAATTATCTGAAGTGGTTGACCAACTTACACTCCTGTCTCAGTATGAGAGTTCAGTTGTTCCATATATCTTTGCCAACACTTGGAATTGATGACTTGTAAAAATTTTAGTCATTCTGGTTGGGGGCGGTGGCTCACATCTGTAATCCTAGCACTTTGGGAGGTCGAGGTGGGCGGATCACCTGAGGGTAGGAGTTTGAGACCAGCCTGGCTAACATAGTGAAACCTCGTCTCTACAAAAACACAAAAAATTAGCCAGGTGTGGTGGCATGCACTTGTAATTCCAACTATTCAGGAGGCTGAAGCAAGAGAATCACCTGAACCCAGGATGCGGAAGTTGCGGTGAGCCGAGATCGCACCACTGTATCCAGCCTGGGTGACAGAGTGAGACTGTCTCAAAAAAATAATAATAATCTAGCCATTCTGCTATGTGTGTAGCATTAGCTCAGTTTTTAAGTAGCAAAATATACAAGTAATGCCAGGAGCTCTTCCTGTTAGTTCAACTCCCCTCCAGTTGATGATGGTGAAGTAGGCGGGATTTATTGAGATTCCTGGGTGGTCTCTGGCCTGCCCTGGGTGTTGTCCAGATCAGTGGGTTGGAGGGCTGGGCTCTGGGCCTAAAGCTTTCCTGGGAAAGCTGATTGGGCTGGGCTGGGTGGTATCCTCAGCCGCTAGGGCTCAGCAGGCATCTTGTGTATTCATGGTTCACCTTTGTCTCACCCTCTAATTTGGGTTTCTCCAGGGAACAGGCACGGTCTCCTGGTGCCCAACAATACCACTGACCAGGAGCTGCAACACATTCGCAACAGCCTCCCAGATACAGTGCAAATTCGGCGGGTGGAGGAGCGGCTCTCAGCCTTGGGCAATGTCACCACCTGCAATGACTACGTGGCCTTGGTCCACCCAGACTTGGACAGGGTGAGGCAGCCCAACTTGCCCCAAGAGTCACAGGGCCATCCCTGTCAGTGGTTAGCCACTGTTCTTTCCTAACAGGCAAGAATTAGGGGTCTCTCCTGTGGTTTTTCTGTATGGGCCCTTGAGTTTCAGGTATTCATTGGAATAGTGATAACAGAGGCCTTACCAAGTGTCAGAAAGAAGCTGGGGAGGGTATGAATCCCTCAGGATTGAACCATTCAGTCCTGCAGCCTGGGCCAGGATAGGTGATTGACTGTTGAACTTCTGAGTGTGGGTGAGAGGGGAAAACAGTGACATCGAGACCAGCCTCCAGCTGTTCAGGGCATGCATGAATTTTAGGGGCTTCACAGCTGGCTTTGACTCTGCTCTAAGCTGTACTTCCTCCTTTCTCTGGGTGAGGCTTTCATATGAGGTACATAGGAGAAATAAGGGGCTCAGGGAGCCAAGGCCCGGGTGCTTCTGGGCATGGAGAACCCTGGTTCTGGGGCTGTAAGTGGACCCTGAACACAATACCTTTGACTGATAGGAGACAGAAGAAATTCTGGCAGATGTGCTCAAGGTGGAAGTCTTCAGACAGACAGTGGCCGACCAGGTGCTAGTAGGAAGTTACTGTGTCTTCAGCAATCAGGGAGGGCTGGTGCATCCCAAGACTTCAATCGAGGACCAGGATGAGCTGTCCTCTCTTCTTCAGGTCCCCCTTGTGGTAAGCATTCCTGTCCTCTGAACCCCGCCTCCTGCTGAGGCAGATCGTTTCGCCCAGTGTTTGGGAGTCTGGGTCATTACCTGCTGCAGTTTGAGACTGGGGCTGCAGGTCAGGGAGGAGCAGGGTATGGGGAGAGTCCTCATTGAGGAGGGAGAGACTTTGGTGCTGTGACTCACATTGAGCCCATCCCTTGGCAGGCGGGGACTGTGAACCGAGGCAGTGAGGTGATTGCTGCTGGGATGGTGGTGAATGACTGGTGTGCCTTCTGTGGCCTGGACACAACCAGCACAGAGCTGTCAGTGGTGGAGAGTGTCTTCAAGCTGAATGAAGCCCAGCCTAGCACCATTGCCACCAGCATGCGGGATTCCCTCATTGATAGGTACCTGGGGTCTCTCCTTCCTTCTGCTCAGGGTTGGGGGTTAACTTGCATTTTTAGAGTATGGGGAAAAGATGTCATCTAGAATGAGAGCCTACCAGTTTGTTCTGATAGCTTCTCAAGTGTGAGAGCATATCTGCACACTGCTGAGTAGATAGAGCCAGCACATTTTTTTTTTCCAATTCACCATGATATTCAAAACATATTTATTGAGCAACTGCTAATCCTCATCTTTGTGGCTTTTCAGGGCTAGGATACTAGACCAGTAGCTGCTTGAGCAGCTTTTCAGAGCTGGTCTGGGGGTGAGGGCTGAGGCAGGCACCTTGAGAGTGAGGTGGGTTCTGTGAAACAGCTACTGACCGTGAGCTTTCCTTTCTCTTCAGCCTCACCTGAGTCACCTTCCAAGTTGTTCCATGGGCTCCTGGCTCTGGACTATGGCACCTTCTTTGCACTCCGCCCAATCTGCACCGGATGCTGGCAGGGAGGTGGCAGAGAGCTCACTGGGACTGAGTGGCTGGGCACCCAACCCTTTTCCACCTGTGCTTATCTCCTGGATCTATCATTACTGCAGAAACCTGCTCTGTTGTGCTAGCTGGCAGGCCCTGTGGCTACTGGCTGAGGGTTCTGCTGTCCTGTGCCACCCCATTAAAGTGCAGTTCCCTCCGGGCCATTCTGAATGTGATGTTTGGGGCCCTCAGCCTGTGTACAATCCCCGCACTCTCCAGTTGTTCCAGCATTCTGGGAAGATAGGGTGGGATGGACACAACACACACCCAATCTAGTTCACTACCTCCACACACACCATTCCCTTCTCCACCATCATCAGAATGGGAGGTTTCATCCTGGGGCAAGAAACTCTGTCCACTACAGTTCTCCTTTTTTCTTTTTGAGGCAGTCTCTGCCTGTCATTCAGGCAGGAGTGTTGTGATGCAATGATGGCTCAAGCGATCCTCCCGCCTTGTTTTTTGTTTTTGTTTTTTTTGTTCGTTTTGTTTTGTTTTTGTTTTTTTGTAGAAATGAAGTCTCACTATGTTGCCCAGGCTGGTCTGATACTCCTGAGCTCAAAGTGACCCACCGCCTCGGCCTCCCAAAGTTGGGATTACAGGCATGAGCCACCGCGCCCGATCTAGTTCTCACAGTTTTCACCCGACTTCTGCCCCATCTTCTCTGGCCTTGAAAGTCTGTTCCGATTTTCCCCTGAGCCAGGTGAGGGCCCCGTAAGAGCTCTGGGGCATCTGGCTTCAGGGCAGTCTTTGACTAAAGTGGATGGAGGTTGCAGGTCCTTCCCTGGGTGGGCCTGGGGCGGGGCAGCGGGTTCCCAGCGTCCTCCCGGCCTGGGCGCCTTGGAGGCTTCTGGGGCGCAGTCCGTCCCCCTGCGCGGGGCGGGGCCTAGAGGCGCTAGGGCGGGATTGGCCGGGGACGTTCGCGGAGTCCCGCCCCGGAGCCCGGGGTCGAGTGCCTCTTTTGCGCTCAAACGCACTGAGGGCGAGGTCGGCGCGCGGTGGCGTCACGGCGCCAACTCCTCCCGACGCTGAGGTGGGTTCCGGGAGACCAGCGGGTGTGGCTGTGCGAGGTGAGGGCAGGGCTGGGGCGAGGCCCTAGCGGGGGGGTGCCGGCGACCCAGACCTAAAGGGCTTTTCTTGCAGACCATGGGGGCTCAGCTAAGCGGCGGCCGCGGCGCCCCGGAGCCTGCGCAGCCCCAGCCCCAGCCCCAGCCCCAGCCCCAGCCTGCGGCGCCGGAGGGCCCGGAACAGCCCCGGCCTCAGCCCCATCCCGAGCCCGAGCCCAGCCCGTGGGGGCCGCTGGACGACGTGCGCTTCCTCATCGCCTGCACTTCCTGGTACTGACGGCGTCTTCCGGAGGATGCCGCCCGTCTGTCCGCCGTCCCCTGTGGTTCTTGCTTGCCTTGTCTCCTCTCCCCACGTCCCTGCGTCTCTTACACCCCCTTCCACCCGAGGCTCCCCAGAGACAGCAGAGAATTCGAAGAGGTCGCCGAGGACTGGAAAGAAGTCCCGGCCGGGCCGCCTTCGCGGCCTACAGCCCAGCCTGCACCCAGATCCAGCTTAGATCTTCGTGTTCACCCCATCCCTTTCTCCGGCTGGCTGGGTCGGGGGCATCCCTCTCTGTCGCTGGCTTCCAGAGGCAGGGCAGGCCTCCTGATAAGCCCGTAAAGCTGCTGACCTCCTGACTTCGTCTGCCTTTTATTAATATCTTAATTGCTGATAGCCGTGCTCTTGACTATGTGTCTCAGGTCATGGCACCAGGGGCCTTGACTTTGGAGAAGCCCTTGCCACAGTGACCCTCCCCATACTCCTGAGGGGGGCTGCTCCCCATCCTGGATCCACAGGACGCATCTGGCAGACCAGATGTGTGAGGCAGCTCCCAGACACCCCAGAGGACCCCGGTTCTCCTCCCGGAGCTTAAGATTACTTTTGGAACCTGATCTTTGTTCCCTCATCCCAGGGAAATGACACACTCTGTATTTCTGTTTTATTTATAAATGATTTAAAAAACATTATACAAAGGCTGATCAGTTTAAAATGTGACTGACACTGAAATGCTGTGATGTCCCCCAGGCTGAGGGGAAGCTAGGCTCTGGGGCCCCCAGTGCTTTGCCCCTCCGTCTGCCCTGTCCTGGGGTGATGGACAAACAGATGACCACAGGCAGGAGAATCTGAGATTGGAAGCCTCTAGGCTGAGGCCTCTGGGCCTGGCCCCATATCCCTCACCTCTGCAGCCTGGGCTGCCTGCCTCCATCTCCTGCTCATTCTCAGCTGGCCTGCCAGGAGCCAACAGGGAGCCTGGCGGGAGGCGGGGGTGCCTAGAGCTTTCAAGAAGTGAGAGCACCAACCTGAGGAGTGGACAGGGACCAGGAAGTGGGGGAAGGGAGGCCAGGAAGAGGTGGATACAGGAGACACTTCTCATCTCATCTCAGACCCTCGAGGGGTCCACAGATGGGGACATAAGACATAGCCAGCCCACTGGATGGCCCGGGCAAGTAACAACCTCTTTGTGCTTCATCTGAGCACACGGTGAGAGTTACCTTCGGCCTCCCAGGGCCTACACGAGTTTCATGTGAGTGGACAGGTGTGAGCTAATAAAGTGCTTTGCAAAGTATAAAACACTGTACAAACCTATGAATCACTAATATATCTGCAGTTGTTCCCTGCCTGTCCCAGGGAGCCTGCCCTTGGCCAAAATGAGAAAAAACAAGGATGATGACAGGGGACACAGCGGACCCACATGGGCGCCCCTGGGACAAGAGATTTTGCTTGAGATAGCTCCCAGGGCAGCAGGAGTCCCTGTCTGTGCTACAGGGTAAGCCGACCCCAATCTCAGAGACCACAGGGTCGGGGGCAAGGCCCATGCAGGCTCAGTGAGCAGGGGTGGCATCCAAGACCCGGCTAGCACGCTGGAGACTGCCTGACACCTCTTTTTGGCTTTGGCAGAGAGCCAGTGGGCATCACTGAACCCATTGGCCTTGTCTAGGACTCCTCAGTGACAAGCAGGGCTGCCTCTGCTATACTGGAGCAAGGCAGGCCAAGCCCTAGGAACTCCTGCCAGAGACAGTAAAGGGCGGGCCAGTGAAGGTCAAAAAGGGAGCCCCCTTGGCTTGGGGCTGCTACTGGTAGGGTTGCCCTTCTAAGAGCAGCGTGGGAAGATGGGCCCAGTGAGCAAGGTCAGCAAGGGCCAAGCTCTGGGAAAACACTGCTTCCAGCCGAGAGATTGAGTCGGCCTTGGGGTAGCTGGGAGTGGAGGCACTGAGCACTTCAGACACCCTGTCCCTTTCCGAAGGACTCCCAGGCTCTGCCATGTTGGCCCTGCAGCCATCTCTGTCTCACCTAACTAGTCAGGCTGAGCCCCAGGCCGCAAGTGACAGGCTGGAGCAAAGCTGGGGACAGGGACAATAGAGGGGAGTGGAGGACGGTCACAAACTCGGATCTGCCTCCAGAAATGGGGTCAGCTTCTGCCCCAGCTCTGTAGCCATAGGAGCAGGGCTCAGCTACTGGGGTGTCTGGGCGCTAGAGTGGCCTTAGCAGCACCTTGGTCCTTGTCGCCTGGGGGAGGGCCGCTCTGCTGGCCTCATCACCAAGACAGTCACCTCTAGTTCACCTAAAGCCTCAAGCAGCCTTTGCAAAATGGGACTTTAAACAGTAGTGACAGGACATTTAAATACTCACGATGTGACAGGTGGGTCCTTGTCAGACCCAGCCGGGCCACAGCCCTGCCTGCAGCATGTGACCCTAAATCCTGGGTCTCTGAAGAGACCCTGACAAGTGGAGCAGGTTTCCTGAGGGATCTGCTGTCTGCCAGCAGGGAAACCCAGGCTTGTTGCCCACTGTGTCAGAAGCAGGGGTCCTGTAGCCTTGGAGGACAGTGGGGTGGGGGTAGGGGGACATCTGACCAGCAGGTGTTGGCAAAAGGGGACCAGGACTGGTGGCATCTCCCGGATGGGGGATGAGAGCTAGTGCTGGCTTCCCACAGAGGGTGCTGGGTTCCAGCCAGGAGTGGAGCTGTGGTACCTCATGGACACCACAGGATGCTGTGACCACAGGGGCTCCTCCTGGCATGGTCCCTGCCTCCGGATGGAGCCTGGCCTATTCCCTTAAGTAGGGAGTAGTTTGCCCAGGACAGAAGGCTGGCAGCTGGGTGCCAGACACCCACCCTGGGGCACAGCCCCCATAATTCCCTGCCCCACGCTCAGCCTAGGCCAAATGCACCCACCACTTCATTTGTATGACCCCAGCCTAGGGCCCTGCTGGCCCTGGTGAGCAGTGGCCAGAGCTGCCCCTCAGACCCTGGTGAGGAAGGGCCTGGCTGGCCAGACCGAGTGGACAGAGAGGGCTCTGGGCTGCTCACACCCACTCCTGGACTGGCCGCTTATAGTAGGTGACAGGCTGAGGGCCTGTCTTGTTCTTGAACTGGAAGATGGTGTAGACCAGCACCAGGATGCAGAGGGACAGGATACAGGGGATGACCACGGCCACAGCGTTCACAGAGCCCGGCACATCGTTGATGGTCACCATGATGTCCACGTCATCCTGGGGCAGCCGCCGTTCCTTCCGCCGCTCCACCTCTTTCTGGTTGCAGCCCATCCAGTCACGCAGGATGTTGCGCGGGTAGCCTGGCTCCACGCTCAGTTTCTGGTTGTCAAACTTCCAGTAGTCCCGGCCCTTGTAGAAGTAGGTGTAATCTGCAGAAATACAGCCCAGCATCACCACTCCCAGACACTTCCGGCACCTGCTTTGGGGCAGTGTGAGAGGAAGGGCACAGGCGCTGTGGCGTGGGAGGCAAGGTGGGGACACCTGGTGGTTTGGGGTGTAGTGCTTGCCTGAGTCATGGAGTAAGAAGCTGCAGAGGGGAGCGCCTGGGACCTGGAGTGGTCTGCCTGTCATTCTACGGGTGCTAGGAAACCAGAGGGGCTTCAGGGAGAATTGGGACATGGTTCACTTTGTGCCGCCCAGACAGGACCCCTTGCACACTGCCTGGGTCACAGCTCTGTCACACTGTGCCCACAGGTCCCCCTTGCCCCACATGTGGGTTCCATTAAGCCTCAGCCTGGCTCCTGCTTGAGCCAAGGGAGGCAAGGAGTAAGATTTCGCCTTGTGTTGACAGCAAGACACTACCTCTCTGCAATTACGGGTTTTTTTTTGCTTGGCACACATCACTCCACAACACAGATGCAGGGTCTTTGGGAGCCTTCTTGGGGAGAGGCTGGGCAGTCTTGCCAATCACTCCCTGGGCAGCCACCCCAGGGCTCCAGCAACAGCCTGAGCAGCTCAGCCAGCGGGCAAAGCAGCTTGCTCAGGCCGTCCTCATTGGCTGGATCCCCACCATGGCTAGGGCTTTCATTGGTCTAGGTCCTTGATGTCACCTGTCTCTGAGGCTCCCCAAAAAGGGAGATCTCGTGTGTAAAGCATCAGGTGTACAAGACAGCCAACAAATAGCAGCTGTGGCTAATGGCTTTCTTTTTTTTTTTTTTTTTTGAGACGGAGTCTTGCTCTGTCGCCCGGGCTGGAGTTGCAGTGGCACAATCTCGGCTCACTGCAAGCTCTGCCTTCCAGGTTCACACCATTCTCCTGCCTCAGCCTCCCGAGTAGCTGGGACTACAGGCGCCCGCCACCACGCCTGGCTAAGTTTTTGTATTTTTAGTAAATACAGGGTTTCGCCATGTTAGTCAGGATGGTCTCGATCTCCTGACCTCGTGATCCACCCGCCTTGGCCTCCCAAAGTGGTGGGATTACAGGCGTGAGCCACCGTGCCCGGCCTGGCCATTGGCTTTCTTATCAGCGAAGCCTTGTCGGAGAGCCCTTCCCAGCCATCTCTAACATGGCCCCCTCTAGTTCATTGTTCTCTCCCAGATTTATTTCCTTTTTTTCTTTTCTTTTCTTTTTTTTTTTTTTTAAGACAAGGTCTCATTCCATCACCTAGGCTGGAGTACAAGTGGCGCAGTCATAACTCACTGCAGCCTCAAACTCCTGGTCTTAAGCAATCCTCTGGCCTCAGCCTCCCAAGTAGCTGGGACTACAGGCACATGTCACCATGCCCAGCTAATTTTTGTATTTTTTTTTGTAGAGATGGAGTCTCACTATGTTACCCAGGCTGGTCTCAACCTCCTGGCCTCAAGTGATCCTCCCACCTCGACCTCCCAAAGTACTGGGTGTCTTTCCCTTATAGCATCTGTTGCCATCTTGCTTTATGCTCCTAGACTCGGACCTATGCAAGTCCTGTTCACTGCTACGTCCCCAGCTCCCACCACACAAGCTGTCTATTATTATGGAGTGAATGAATGAATCTTTTCAATCCACATAAACTGAAACCCACAAGATGATGATAGTGATGATGATGATGACGATAGCAGCTAAAACATATAGCATGGATTGTGTGCTAGGCATTATTTCTAAGTATGCTACACAATTTATCTTCTTTAATCCTCACAAAACCATTATATAAAGGTAGGTACCATTATTATCATCATTTTATAAATGAGAAAACAGAAAACTTCTTAGAGATTTGCTCAGATTCATAGTGAGTAGTACTATGGTGGTTACGAACCCAGCCAGTCCAGCTCTAGAGTCTGTGTTTTGGACCACATCAGTGGAGATCTACTTAACAAACACTCCTGGAGGCCCACTCTGCATCTGGCCAGGCTGGCCGCTCCTCCTGAGAAGCTCCTGTGCTGGTGGGGAGACAGGTTGAATGTCTGACGGCAGTCGTGGGGGCTGGTGGCCAGCATGGCTTCTAGGAGGAATTCAGGAAACATAAAAAGTTTCTCTCTTGATGCAGTGGCTCATACTTGTAATCCCAGGGCTTTGAGAGGCCGAGGTGGGAGGATTGCTTGAGGCCAGGAGTTTGAGACCAGCCTGGCCAACAATAGTGAAATCCTGTCTCTACAAAAAAAATGTAAAGTAGTCAGGCATAGTGGCATGTGCCTATAATCCCAACTACTCAGGAGGCTGATGAGGCAGGAGGATCATTTGAGACCAAGAGGTTGAGGTTGCAGTGAGCTATGATTGTGCCGCTGCATTCCAGCCTAGGCGACAGAGACCTTATCTCTTAGAATTAAAAAAAAAAAAAAAAACAAAAAAAACACATGTTTTTTAAAGGTTTTCTTTCCATCTTCTTGCCCTCAAGCCCTGTGAAAAAGTGGCTTTGAAACATGCATGCCCATCATTGCTTTTCAGATTTGGTAACTCGAGGCGTCCCTGGAGTACACCTGCGGATAAGTGTTTGAGAAATGCTGTCTGAAGGAATGAAGTCAGACTATGACAACGTCTCTCTGCTGTGAATCACTCCTGCAGATGAAAAAGTGTGACTCGGCAGCTGGTAAGCGAATTAATGGACCGTGTGAACATGGGTAGATACGAGTCAACTGTCTGCCACCAGGTGTTGTCTCAAACCTGGATGCCCATAGGCACTGAGTATGCCCGTGGGCACTGGTGTGGACCACATAAAACCAGCTCCCCACGCCCACCCCAGCCCGGCCCTTACGTACATCCTTCCTTGCTGATGAAGGCCCCTTGGGGAGCCTGTGGGATGCCCTTCCACACGGTGATAGGCTTAGGGTAGCCAGGGTCCGTGGCCCGCCGCTCCTCACTGTAGCGCCAGTACCGCTCGCCTTTGAAAAAGTAGGTCTTGCCCACAGGTTCCCAGCGCAGAGCTGTGTCAATGCCTTCACGGGGCAGACAGCTGCCCAACTCCCCCAGGCTGTGGGGGTACCCAGGCTCCACCGTCACCTCCTTAAACACCCAATACTTGTCACCTGTGGCCAAGAGGAGCCCAGGATCAGCTTCCCCAGTCACTCAGTGCTGCCTGCCCATCTTCAGGATGTCAGGTGAAAACAGCCTGATGCCCTCAGCCCCTTGGCCCAGTTAGAGTTGGGAAGGGCAGGAAGCCTGAGGTCAGTCCCAGATCCTGGACAACTTGCCCCTGCTGCCTGGGCTCCGAGTCCCACCCTCTTTTCATCATGTGAGTTGCTCCTCTCTGCTCTCTGGTCATCTCAGCCACTTACATGGCTTTGCATGCACTACCACTCTCCAAACCTGCCACCAGCGACACCTGACTCTGAGGCTGTCCCACTGGACCTGAGCAGCAGACCCAGAAACCCTGACCTCCCGTGGCCTATGGGCAGCTCCACATCGGCTGGCTTCCCAGAGCTCCTCATCTGCACCACAGAAGGGCTCCCTCCTCATCACCTTCTGCCTCCCAGGTCCCCAGCAGGGAGTCCTAGCCTCACTGTTGACCCTCTCTTTCCTGCTACTCTCAGTATTCAGCCACTTTTTTTTGAGATGGAGTTTGGCTCTTGTTGCCCAGGCTGGAGTGCAATGGTACGATCTCAGCTCACCACAACCTCCGCCTCCTGGGTTCAAGCGATTCTCCTGCCTCAGCCACCTGAGTAGCTGGGATTACAGGCATGCGCCACCACGCGTGGCTAATTTTTGTAATTTTAGTAGAGCTGGGGTTTCACCATGTTGGTCAGGCTGGTCTTGAACTCCTGACCTCAGGTGATCTGCCCGCCTTGGCCTCCAAAAATGCTGGGATTACAGGCGTGAGCCACTGCGCCTGGCCGAGTATTCAGTCACTTCTGAGGTCCTGTGACTCTCCTGGCAGCTGTCCCCTGCCCTCCAGCTGCACGGCTCCTCCCTGGATTGGGCCTCATGAGTGGCACTCTCCAGAACCACCTCAGAAATGGCTGCCCTGCCCCTGCCATGTCTGTCACCTCCTGCCCTCTGGCTCTCTGCTGCTCAGAAACATTCCATGAATTTCCAGCCTTGGCCTAATGGATCAAGACCACATTCTGGCCTGGCAACCAGGGCTCTTCAGGATTTGCCCCCAGGTGACCTTTCTGGGCCATTTCTCACAGCTTTCCAAGGTGGGGCCTCCGTGGCCATCAGATGGGTCTTCTAAGCCCTGTGAACGTCCGTACACATCCCAACCCTGCTCCTTTATTCAGCCATTGTCCCTCTGGAATGCTTTCCTTGCTTCTCACTATCTGTATCTCTCCCATCTGAGGTCTGGCCTGAGTCAAGATAATTGTCATGAAACAACCTAGCACAGTGCTGGGCACAGGGTGAGCACCTTAGCTCCCTCCCACGCCCTCCCCACCTTGAGTGACCTCTTCCCTCTGGGTTCTTACAGAACTGACCCGATGGCCTCCCATGAGGTACTGGGTGGTCTTCAATTGCTTGTCCCACACTCTATGTCATGTGGACAAAGCTGGTCGCCCCACCAACCTTGGCACATACAGATTATCAGTCTTATTTTCTGACTTAAATTGTCAGAGGTCAGTGTCTCTGTTAGGCTAGAGGGGCCCTCTGAGGATGTGTGCCTCCCACCCCTCCTCTTCCAGTTTAGATGGGAAAAAGGAGGTCCCATGACCTTGGGCAGGGAACTGTCCCGCAGCACAGGCTACATTACCTTTGAAGAAGACAAATCTCCCATCGGCCCTTTCGTAGGCTGCGTCGATGCGGGCAGGCAGGCCCTTCCAGAACTGCTCGATCTGCATGGGGTAGCCCTCCTGCACTCGGTTATTTCGCAGGCGCCAGAACCAGCGATCCTGGGAGGAAGCGGGAGAGGGGGAGAAAGGTGTGTCAGGCCCTGCCTCCGAACCCAGTGATTTCAGCTGTGGGGCTTAGGTCCGAACAGCCCAACACCTTCCCTGGGGCCCAGCTTGGCAACCCTCCACCGAGCCTGTCCATTAGCTGCTTCTGACTTTTAAAGCCCTGGGAGGAAGACAGGATGCTCCTGTAACTCTCTTCATTTCAGCCTCCTGCTGACTCTTGCTGCTGGGTGGACCATGAGACAGACAGCAGATAGGCCTGGTGTGGAAAAGGTGTGAGGGAGCCAGAAAGGATGATGTCAGGGCCTGCAGTGGCCACATGGGGGCAGTGGAGCGTCGCTGACATCAGCCAGACTGGTCCTCAGGACAGTGGGAGGCTGGGGTGGTCACTGAGCCTGGGCCGAGTGCCCTGTACGTGGCTAGCTCCATCCAGTAGGGCCAGGATCATGGAAGCCAAGTCATGGGAATTCCCTCGAGACCTGGGCATGCATTCACATTTCTCCATTTATAGCTGCATGACCTAGGGCCTCACCTGCAAGTGTAGGTAATAATGGAGAATCAGATGAGAGATCCTAGGCAAAGTGCCCAGAACAGTACGGGGCACACAGTCCATGTTGAGTAAATGGCAGCTAAATAGTCGGAGTCCAGTAAAAACGCCTCTTGTAACTGGTGCCTTGTCCCCACTGCAGCCTTGGGCTGGTACGGAAGCAGCCTAGGCAAGGCCTGTAGCTGCCAGACCTCAGTTTTCTTATGTGTAAATGGGGGTGATAAAACCCGGACCTGCCTATGAACAGTTCAGTCGGATCAAAGTAGAATGACTGCAGAAGAAGAAGCATGATTTGTAAAAGATGGTACAAAAGCTAGTATTTTAAAAGGTGTTTTACAAAGCACTTTCACATCCAGGTTTTTGACCTTATTTTGACTTTCATGCCTCTGTTAAGTTGATCTGAGATATACGGAGTCTTAAGAAAGGCCAGGTGACTTGCCTAGAGCCACTCAGTGAGAAGCCAGATTGGGGCTGACCCACACTGCCCGATTCCTGCGCAGCGCTCAGCGCGTGCTGGGATAACTCCACGAGGGGAGCGAGGCAGCCTCTTTCACCACCCCGTGTGATGGAGCCGCCCTGCCCAGATCCCCTTCAGAAAAGGGCTTGTTGCCCCAGTGGCCAGGAGTGTGGCCAGCAGGCAGGTTTCAACTGTCAGCCCCTTTGGGGATGTTCTCTGCTCCAGAGAGCCCTTCTCAATCGCTGGATGCCCTTCCTCCTCCAGTGATTCAATGAGGTAGGGGTTATAATGTTCCAGATATTTTGGGCCCAACGTAGGCTGACTGACAGGCCACCGTAGCTCCAGAGTTCCCTGCGGGGGTGGCTGAGGCTGCCATGGGCCTCTGTTGCCACTTAACCTCTCCCTCTTCCCTGTCCTGCTTCCTTCTCCTCCTTCTCACAAATGTTGATTCTGAAAGTACTCCCTAATCGAAATCCTGCATTCCAGACCCCATTTCAGAGTTCGTTCCCCGAGAGCCCAACCTGCAACACATCAAGCAGGCTGCCACCCTGTCAGTCCATGGCTGATGGAGGACAGATGACAAGATATACCTTGGCCAGTAGCAGCTTCTCAAGCCTTGGTAGGGTCTGGAGTCAGACTCAGCCACCACTGACCTAGCCCCCACTCCAAGCTGGCCATCTTCAGAGCCGGACGCTCACTGGATCTTCACACACCCTTTGTTAGAGGAATGACTCCCCCAGGTTTCGGATGGAGAAACTGAGGTCCCAAGAAGGGAGGTGACTTGCTTAGTCAAGGTCACAGACCAGAAGCCACCTTCCAGCACTTTCTCCCAGCATTAATCCTGGGGAGGTGAGGGATCACCCATCTTTCCCCCTCCCTCTTGGAAACAAGTTGATTCACCCAGCAGCATCAGGAAGAGACCCCATACCCTGGCCACTGGGCTAGCTCCCGTCCAGGCCCCATGGTAACCAAATCCCAAATCAGGAGCCTTTCCCAGCTCCGTGGTGTGGAGGAGGAGGAGGAAAGGTCAGGGGTCAGCTGGGTGGTGCCAATCCATTGGCCCTACCTTAAACACAAACATCTCGCCCCGGAAGAGGGCCACTGTGTTGAAGTTGCCATCACAGATGTTGGGTTTGGTGCCTGGTGTGGATGGCCGGTCCCCGAGGGGCGGCCGAGGGGGCCTGGGCTGGCGCTCATGCTTCCTCTCCGACGGTGAGTGGATCCTGCGGACGGGGAGTGTAGGGAGTGGCCTTGTGGGCTCCAGAGGCTCGGCTGGGGGTCCTGGAGAGAGGAGCTACATCTTAGAGAGGGGGCAGCCATTTCCCGCCTCCCGCTGCCATTGTCTCAGCATCACCCAGGCAACTCTGAGACAGGTCTGTCCCAGTCCAGCCTCCTGTTCCCTCTCCCCAGTTTAACTCCCCCAGTCTTTGAGAAAACAGATGAAAATAGCCATTAGAATGGGACTCTCAACTTTCCACCCCTGAATCTTATGTCTTCTCTTTTCCCTTGTTACAGAGCAATCATGTCCTTCTTTAGGTCAGCGCTCTTCCTTAGGCCATACCCTCTTTGCCCCCTTCACACACACTGGCCCCACTTCCTCACCCACTTTATTCATTCTCTTTCCCAGCCCAGTGCAGCTTCTACCCGTCACCCACTCCAGCTGCTCCGCCAAGATCATCCAATGGTTGCTTGACTCAGACTTTGATGAGCACATGCATCATCTGGGGATGTTGCTAAAATGCAGATAAGGGCTCAGAGGGCCTGAGAGTCTGCATTCCTTCACACTCTCAGGTGATGCTGATGCTGCTGGTCTGAAGACTACACTTTGAGCAGCAAGATTTATAGAAACACTTTCCTTGAAACACTCTCTTGGTTGTCCTCCTGCGTCCTGGGCTGTTCCTTCTCAGCCTCCTTTGCTGGCTGCCTGTCCCCATCTGCCCTACTCTAGAGGCTGGCATACCCCTGGTCCTCTTCTCTTCTGTCTCCACATTTTTGTCCTTAGGTCAGTGCTTCTCCCCTTGGGCTGCATATTAGGATCACCTGGGGGAGCTTTTCAAACTGGATGTTCAGGAAGCACCAGGCCAGCTATCCAACTTTTTTTCCTGAGGAGGAGTCTCGCTCTGTCCCCCATGCTGGAGTGCAGTGGCACGATCTCGGCTCACTGCAACCTCTGCCTCCCAGGTTCAAGTGATTGTCCTGCCTCACCCTCCCAAGTAGCTGAGACTACAGGCATGTGCCACCACGCCCAGGTAATTTTTTTTTTAGCACAGATGGCGTTTCACCAGGCTGGTCTCAAACTCCTGACCTCAAGTGATCTACCCACCTTGGCCTCCCAAAGTGCTGGGATTACAGGTGTGAGCCACTGCGCCCAATCCCCAACTATTAATAAAACCAAATCTCTAGAGCTGAGGGCTGGGTATCTGTGTTTTTTATTAGAATCCCAAGGTAATTCCAAAGGGCAGCCAAGTTGAGAATCATTACTCTAGGTGGTTTCATCCAGGCTCATGGCTTTAGAGACCTGCGTCAGAGCTGTCCACTGGGGTGTTCTGTGATGATGGAAATTGTCCATATCTGCATCGTTCACTCCAGTAGCCCCTAGCCACAGCCATATATGGCTACTGAGCTCTTAAGATGAATGACTAGTTCTTAGTGTGACTGAGATACACTAAAGAACTATTACTGAAATTATAATTTTCATATTTTTGGTGTGGGTAGAGACAGGGATCTCACTTTGTTGCCCAGGCTGGTCTCGAACTCCTGGCCTCAAGCAATCCTCCCACCTTGGCCTCCCAAAGTGCTGGGATTACAGGTTTGAGCCACCACACCCTGCCTAATTAATATAAATTTAAATTTCATTACTGTGCATGACTAGTGGTTACTGTACTGAACACCAAAGACCCCAAATAAATATCCCAGCCTAGATTTTTTTCTTTCTCTTTTCTTTTTTTTTTTTTTTTGAGACAGAGTCTTACTCTGTCACCCAGGCTGGAGTGCAGTGGCACGATCTCAGCTCACTGCAAGCTCTGCCTCCCAGCTTCAAGCGATTCTCCTGCCTCAGCCTCTCAAGTAGCTGGGATTACAGGCGCACACCACCATGCCAGGCTAATTTTTTTGTATTTTTAGTAGAGATGGGGTTTTGCCATGTTGGCCAGGCTGGGCTTGAACTCCTGACCTCAGGTAATTGCCCATCTCGGCCTCCAGCCTAGATTTTTGAGCGGCAGACTGGTGGACCCTATTGCTTCACAATTACAAAAACTGGAAACCCTGGGGTCATCCTTAACTCTCCCTCCTTCCTCTCATCCCACGTCTGATCTGTCAGTAGATCCTGTTGTTCTACCTTTGGAATAGCTTCTGGGACCCACAGCCCCCACCTGGTCTCTGCTTGTGAAGGTCCTGCCTGTCCTCCAGGGCTCTGGCTGGGTCATCTCCTCCAGAGGGAGCCCTCCTCCTGTGCTCCGTAGCCTGGGGGCTGTGGGCGCCTGTGCTGTCTTGACAAGCATTTGCTCAAGTAAACTGGTCTCCGTATCTCACCTGACTTGACCAGAACGAGAACCTCACATACCAGTGTGAACAGAACTGGGAGAGAGGTGTGTAGGAGGCCTTTCATATCTTACCTAGATAAGCAGTAGCTTCTCATCTTTCATCTTTTCTTTCTTTCTTTTTCTTTCTTTTTTTTTTTTTTTTTTTTTTTTGAGACGGAGTCTCGCCCTGTTGCCCAGGCTGGAGTGCAATGGTGTGATCTCGGCTCACTGCAACCTCTGCCTCCTGGGTTCAAGTGATTCTCCTGCCTCAGCCTCCCAAGCAGCTGAGATTTCAGGTGCCCACCACCACACCTGGCTAATTTTTTTGTTTGTTTGTTTTAATATTTTTGGTAGAGACGGGGTTTCACCATGTTGGCCAGGCTGGTCTCGAACTCCTGACCTCAAGTGATCTACCCGCCTCGGCCTCCCAAAGTGCTGGGATTTCAGGCAAGAGCCATGATGCCTGGCCCTCATTTTCTCTTTTTAAAGAACAAAGCTCTGGTTATAGTCCCCATCCTACTGTATCACCGTTACTCCTGCAGATATGTGAACCTGCCTGGCTAGAGGTGGAACCTATGGGAGTGCTCAGTCACCATCTGGTGTAGGAGGGAGGGAGCGAAGCATGAAGGGGTTGGGGAGAAGTGTGGAAGGGGAGGGATAAAGGAGAGGGAATGAGTGGCCCTCATCTCACTTTTGTCCCTCTCAGTTACAGCCCAGACCCTCCCCTAGGTTTCCCAGGTGTGCCAGGGGAAGCCTTGCCCTCTGGCCAGGCAAAGCCATTGGAAGTCTGTAAAGGTCACACACAGTCAGAGAAACAGCAGCAGTGCTGATAGCAACGTCCACCTCCCTCGTCCCCTACCCCACAACAGGTAGGCAGTCACAGCCCAGCCCCGAGGAAGGAGCAGTCCTCCCTTTCCTTGCCACACACCATAGATCTTCTGGATGCCCTGGAGATCGTCCTGGGGCAGCTTGAAGTTGTGCGTCTCCATGTACTGGTAGAAGGGTGCCATGATGGCGCTGGGGTCGTTGGAGTGCTCCAGTCCGAGCGCGTGGCCCAGCTCATGCACAGCCACCAGGAAGAGGTCGTTTCCTGTGGAGAGGAGTGTGGGGAGGCGCCCAGGGCACCTGCTTAGATATGAGTCGGTCAGCCAACCCATTACCTCAGCAAACACCGAGCACAGTCCCTGTGCCAGGCCCCGTGCTGGACATACAGAGAAATCAAACACAACCCCTGCCTCCCAGGCCTCTCTGCAGAGTGGGGACAAGGAGAGAGAGAGCACAAGTGAGGCAGAGGGCTCTGGGTGCTTTAGGAATGTCTGGGAGGGTCGGGCGGGGATTCTGAGGAGAGGGGGGTCATTTAAACCTGGGGAAGATGTTCAGGGAAAGTTTCACAAAGCTGAAGCTGAAGCTGAGTCTTGAAGGATCAGAAGTTAGTCAGGAGAACGGATTCAGGGGGCAGGAGAGGAAGGGTGGGGGTGACATTCCTGGCGGATGGAATGCGATAAACACGGTCCAGGGACAGGCAGTTTCATTCCACCTGGCTCTGGAACAAAGCAGGAGGGGAGGGCCGGAGAGAGATGAGGTCAGCCAGGCTGGCAAGCAGGGCGCTTAATGCCATACAAAGGAATTTGGATCAGCTTCTTGGCTAGTGGGGGGTTTAAGCAGGAGTGGGGGTGTGATCCAATGAAATTACTCCGGCTGCAGTTGGAGGGAGGATTAGAGGGAACAAGACCTGGGGCAGGGGGATCTGTTTAGATGCTGGGGGCCAGATGACAGATGAAAAGGCCCTGAGCTGGCTGGGCACGGTGGCTCATGCCTGTAATCCCAGCACTTTGGGAGGCCAAGCAGGGTGGATCACTTGAGATCAGGAGTTCGAGACCAGCTTGGCAAACATGGTAAAACCCTATCTCTACTAAAAATATCAAAAATTAGCCAGATGTGGTGGCCTGCGCCTATAGTACCAGCTACTCTAGAGGCAGAGGCAGGAGAATCGCTTGATCCTGGGAGGTGGAGGTTGCAGTGAGCCAAGATCGCTCCACCGCACTCCAGCTTGGACAACAGAGACTCCATCTCAAAAAAAAAAAAAAAAAAAAGGCCCTGAGGTGGAGGGGAGGGAGTGGGAACAAAGAGGGCAAGTCCTGGCAAACTGGCAGTGAGCTTCAGGAGACCCTGGGCAGGCGGGGCCCAGGTGTGGGCAGCTCTCTGCAGGACCTTGGTTCTGGAAGAACAGAACTGTTGGCTAAGATTGAGGCAGGGATTCAAGTGTAGGTGAAAACACACTCCAGGCCCTGGAAGTGGGACACAGGATCATGAGGGTGGAACTGAGGCAGCTCCATGGCATGGTGGTTATGAGCTCGGGCCCCTGAGTGGCACAGATCACCTTCATTCCCCTGCCAGTTTGTGAATATGGCCAGCAGGGCTACCCCTAAGCTTCAGTGTCCTTACTCGTAAAACGGGGGCATCAGACCTACCTCACCGGACTATGTGAGGTTGAATAAGATACATGTGAAGTGTGTGGTGTGGCACAGAGTGGCAGCTGTTGTAATCCTATATAAGACAGAAGCTTGGTTACTGGAGGAAGCCCATTGACTAGAAAGGAAGCACAAGGCCAGTGGAGCGCCAGCAACCAGATCCTCTGAAAGCCAACTCCCCTGGGCTTCTGTATTATGCCTAGGACAGGACAAGGAGGCCTGAACTTAGGGGGATGAAGTAACTGCAGCTTTGGGGAGAAAATGCAGGGGGCAGGGACTTAGGTAGGCTGTTGATCGCCAGCCCTGACTCCTGTCTGCCCAGTGTCAGACCCTTGCTTGCCTTGACCTCTGGCATTTGTAGCCCCTTGAGCCCTGTCTCTTATCTTCTGGCCCTAAGGCATGGCTCGGCCCATTCCTGCCACCTCTAAGTCCAGGGAGGCTGCCAGGAACCTAGGAGGTGGTCTGGAGTCCTACTGCCCACTCCGGCCCCAGCGTCACTGGCCTAGGGTCACATGGGGGTGGGGATTGTTTGGCCTTCCTGGCTTAGGTCTCCGGAAGAGAGACAAACCCTATGGGGCAGACCCAGGCCACGGGCAGTACATGCCTGCCACACTACTGACACCACTAGTGTCTTCTGTGAAGCCACCTTTGAGCAACGGAAAGGAAGGGGGATGGGCAAGATCAGTGCAAGGTTGGCCAAAAGCCTGGGGCTGGCCTTCTGCTGGCATGAGAGGGCCAGGCCGCCCCCAGCTCCTTCCTCAGGTCCTGGCCCCTCTGGCAGCAGGGAAGGGTGAGCTCATCTCTGAGCTCCATCCCAAACAAAAGCAACTGCTAGAGCCAGCGGAAGGCAGCTCTGCTTCCTGGGGTCCAGTCCTGGCTGTCCTCCTGGCCTGTTCTATGACCTGGGACAAGCTGTTCAGGGCCTCTGTCTCCTGAGCAGGCTCTTCCCCAGGGGCTGTTCACAGGGAGCTCAGCTGGGAACCAGGAAACAGGGCTCTGAGCACCGTGGGGGACTCGAAAGCTTTGTCCGCAGCCTTGTCTCTTGCTCTTTTAACCCCTGTTCTGGGGCTGCAGAGAATAGGAGTGACCCCTTAAAGGAAAGAGGCCTGTGGGTTGGGTCCAGGAACCAGAAGGAAGGGAAGAGTCAGGGAGCCAGCATCCTGCTGCACAGAAATCCAGGAGACCCCTGTAGGGGAGACGGAGGGAGTGGGGCAGGGGCAGGAGGACCCCCTGAGCTTGTAAGGTGAAGGCAGAGGTATGAGGAGGAGAGGCCTGCTATGAGGACCCCATGCTCCATGGGCAGGAGGCTGTTAGGGCCTTCACTCTTTAAGAGGGTAAGAGGCAGGGAAGCAGAGTGGTCAGGAATGCAGTCTCTGGGAGCCAGACTGCCTGGTTTTGAATCCCAGCTCTGCCATGTCCTAGCAGTGTGACATTTTAAATTCTTCCTCCGGAAGACAGAAGGAACAATGGCACCTTCGTCATAGGGATGGGGGTGAAGATTCATGGGGCAGGGTGTGTAATGCACTCATACTGGCTCCTGGCGCAGAAATATTACCCTTCATTAGCAGGGTCCTGTTGAGCTGTGTGTGAGCACCAGCACCCCTGATAGGGTGTGTTCCTGTAAGTCCGTGGGCCTCCGAGCAAGTCCCCAGCAGTCTACTCAGCTACTCAAGTGGACCTTGTCTCTACCTCATTTCTTTCTTTTAAGATCTCCATATTTGGTGGTTCCCATCTCATTAACTCCCCCAGCCCCACAAAAGGTGGCAGCATTTCCCTTTGCCTCTGTTCTTTTGCCAGTGCTGCCCCTCCCTCTGGAATAACCTGATTCCTTCAAAGTTCAGCTCCATACCTATCTTCCAGGAAGCCTTCCTTGACTTCCCAGCTGGAGGTAAGTGCTCCTTCTGCTTTGCCCTCCGGGCAGTTTCTCTGAACTGCCTTCATTGCACTGACCGCTTCCGACCCACATGATCGCTTTTAGTGCACATGCTCGCTGCCCCAGGACTGTGGGTTCCTTGAGGACAAGCTTTGTGTTGAAGAGCAAGGTGACAGCCCCTGGGATGGAATAGTGCCAAAAGCACCATATTTTACCGAGGGAAATACTTGGACCACCTGCAGCAGAACCACCTGTGGTGACTTAAAAATGCAGAGTCCTGGGGTCACACCTGGCTCTGCCACTTTCCAATGGGGTGAATTTCCTATTTTTCTTTTAAAGATATTTTCTTTCTTTTTTATTTTTGAGACAGGGTCTCACTCTGTCACCCAGGTTGGAGTATAGTGGCGTAATCTTGGCTCACTGCAACCTCCACCTTCTGGGTTCAAGCCATTCTCCTGCCTCAGCCTCCCGAGTAGCTGGGATTACAGGCATGCGCCACCATGCCCGGCTAATGTTTGTACTTTTAGTAGAGTTGGGGTTTTGCCATGTTGGCCAGGCTGGTCTCGAACCCCTGACCTCAGGTGATCTGCCCGCCTTGGCCTCCCAAAGTGCTGGGATTATTCCAGTGCTCCTGTTGCACCTGGCCCAGGGGAGTCTTTTAAACACATGGAGGAGGTGGGGAAGATATTCTGATTCAGGAGGTTTGGGTTGGGACGTAGGCAATTTTTTTTTTTTTTTTTTTTAAAGTTCTCCGGGTGAATTGTATAATGGGTGGGTCAGGCTGACACAACCTGAAGCAAATGCTTGACCTCAACATCACTGAAAGTGGGACAGTCTGCATCATATGTGTTTGCTGATGTGGTGAATAGGAAGTACCAGCACCACCTAGGAAGTATTCTTGCCAAAAAATTGAACTTGAATCGAGTTAGGCCTGTAGATCTAATGAACAACATTCTGGAATTATGGGGAAGAGAGACATATTAAAAGTGAACTTGATTCTAGTCATGCCAAATGATTATACTCAGGACACATGACCCAGTGTCTTCAACAAATATATGGAGGGAAATGTATGTGTAGAATGGGAGTGTTTTAAATAAAAAGGGCTTTAAGAGACACGTCAGCCCTGTGTGTGGATCTTGTTTGGATCCTGATTCAAGCAAACAACTGTAAAAGACATTTCTGAGGTATTTTGGGAAAGTGAACTCAAACTGGGTATTAGATTTAAAAAAATTATTGTTAATTTTGTTGGGCTTGATAATGATTGTGTGCTTATGTTAAAAATTAGCCTTTATCTGTTAGAGGTATATACTGAAGTATTTAAAGGTGGAATGTTAATATGCCTGAGATTTTATTTAAAATACATCAGCCAGGCTGGGCACGGTGGCTCACGCCTGTAATCCCAGCACTTTGGGAGGCTGAGGCGGGTGGATCACAAGGTCAGGAGATCAAGACCATCCTAGCTAACATGGTGAAACCCCATCTCTACTAAAAATACAAAAAAGCCGGGTGTGGTGGTGGGCGCCTATAGTCCCAGCTTCTCAGGAGGCTGAGGCAGGAGAATGGTGTGAACCCGGGAAGCAGAGCTTGCAGTGAGCCGAGATTGTGCCACTGCACTCCAGCCTGGGCATCAGAGCGAGACTCCATCTCAAAAAAAAAAAAAAAAATACGTCAGCCAAAAAAAGGTAGATAAATAGGAATGCCACAGCGTTGATAATTGCTGAGGCAGGTGATAGGTATCTGGGAGATTATAGAATCATTCCTCCTACTTTTGTGAGTTTGAAATTTTCCATAATGAGAGTTTAGAAAAAAGAAGTAAGCTAGTAAGTTCAAAAAGTTCCCAGGAAACTCCACCCCTTTGCTGAGTCTATGTGGAAATTAAACGAGATAATATATGGATGCTCAATAAATTTTGGTTCCTTTCCTCTCACCCAAAACCTGCCATCACTGCATTCCAGTTCACCAGCCAGGGGTCGATTGCTGTGGTCCTGAGCTGCATCTGGACAGTTCCTGCTTGGTTTTCCAGAGCAGAGCAAAGTCCTGATTCTTATCCAAAGAAGACATCAGCAATCTTGGAATTTCTATCAGAATTGTCAGTCTTTCATGAAAGTTGGGGTGGGACAGATGGGAGAAGTGCTGGGATGGTGCCCATCCACAGGTCCCAGGTCCTTCCCACACACACCAGCAGCTCTTGGGATTTGGGGGCTGGGTTCAACAAGTTCTGCAAAAGCAAGGAGCAGGTGTGGGCAGTGCACACCCCCAGTGCTGGGCAGAAGGGGAGGGCAGAGGAGTGGGAGTGTCTTCCCACTGCCTCCTCTGGACATCTCTTTGAACATTCATTTGTCTCTATCAGGAATATAACTAAAACCTTATCAGCTAACAGTGCCTGGCACATAACAGGGCCTCAAAAATGTTAGTTCTCTTTTCCTCACATCTTATCTGTTAGCACAGACAGCCATTTGTTGACACCCATCCAAAAATAAGAATGAAATAAATAATAGGTACGCAGAGAGCCAGAAAGTACATGCAGGACACACAGGAGAGACACCAGGGCAAAGGAAATGGAGTTCGATAGGAAAAAGGACAAAAATCTGAAGAACGAAGAGGACAAAGAACAATTTAACAGGTTCATGACTTTGCCTAGGCTGAGCCTTGGCCAAACCACCTCCTGGTCCAACCTTTGACAGATAACCCCAGAGCTGCCAATCCCTGATGCATGCAATGATATGTTCTCAAGGAGGTGATCCCCACCTATAGACACCAAACATGGCCTCTGGGGAAACCAGCTTTGAGAGTCTGCTCTCAGCCTGGAGCAGCCGCAGGGCAGGAGAAAAGGATGCCCAGTGTTCCCCAAGCTTGTTTCAGCTTAAGAGTCAGGATCTCTGTGGGAAGGACCTGGGAATCCACATTTATAACAAGAACCCCCACTGGTTCTTATGATCAGGCCAGGTAGGAAAACTCTAGGTATTAAGACAGCGTTTCTCATGGTGATGGAACACCTGCATCAGAACGCCCCAGGAATGTATTAGACCAATTGCAGATTCCCAGGTCCTACCCCAGACCCAGAGAATCAGAATGACAAGAGGTTAGGGGCCAGCAATCTGCAGTCTTTTTTTTTTTTTTGAGACGCAATCTCTGTTGCCTGGGCTGGAGTGCAGTGGCGTGATCTCGACTCACTGCAACCTCTGCCTCCTGGATTCAAGGGATTCTCCTGCCTCAACCTCCAGAGTAGCTGGGATTACAGGCACCCACCACCATGACTGGCTAATTTTTGTGTTTTCCATAGAGATGGGGTTTCACCATGTTGGCCAGGCTGGTCTTGAACTCCTGACCTCAGGTGATCCACCTGTCTTGGCCTCCCAAAGCGCTGGGATTACAGGTGTGACCTACCGTGCCTGGGCTGGAATCTACATTCTTGAAAATTTCTAGGTGATTTCTAGTTTCTAGGTGATTCTGCTGTGCCCTACAGTTTGAGAACCATGGAAGCTTAGCATGATGGCTAAAAGCATGGGCTCCAGGGCCATAATGCCCAGGTTCAAAGCCTTATTTCACCATTCACCAACTATAGGACCTTAGGTAGGTTACTTAATGTTTCTCTGTGTCTCAGTTTACCTATCTGTAAAATGAAGATAACAATATTTACCTATAATAATTTTACATCATATATTTACACTTTATATATTGCTTAATATAAATTTCATTATGTATTATAATATATTTAATAGATATAATAGTTTCCACACATAATGGGTGGCAAGCACGTGGCACGGGCCTTAGAACACCAGCATACCCACTAATTGTCATCTATTATAATCCAAAAACCACACTCCTCTGTCCGTCTTTCCTCCAAACTCCTACTGTATTTTCTTGGTACCTCTGCTACAGCCTTGGGTAGTGTCTGTCTATGACAGGGTTACTTATGTGCACACGTAACTGCCCTGCTAGACTGACTTTGGACTGCCAGAGGACAGAGATCATGCCATTTTTTTCAAATGTTCAGCTCCCTTGGTCTTTGCAAGACTTTGTATCATGTTTGTTAGAGTTGGAAGGCCCTTAGCAATCACCTAATCCAGCCCCTCACTTTGCAGACGAGGAGACTGAGGGTATCACATAGCCAGTAGTTGAACCAGGGCTAAATACCTGTATTGTCACCTTTCAGCTTTGCCAGTTGAGCCCCAACTCTTCATCTTAAAAATGGGTATAATAATGTACACTTGCCTACGTACTAAGCATGTGCCTTGTGAGTAAATATTGATGAGGAACTTTTTGGCAACCTGCAGGGTATCATTAGTATTGCTGCACGGTACTGGTTCTGCCTCCGTAAATATTCACTGAACCATAGTGGTGCAGGGTAAATTATCCAAGGATGCCAGAATAATTTCAGGGCCTGATACTCACATGTGAGGGTGACAAAGGAGGGAGCCAGTCGTGTCATTCATAAGATGGCTTTTGGAGCCCTTATCATTCAGGCCAGAGCTTACCACTTTCAGACCCCACTTTCAGCTTTAATGCCTTTTAACCTTTTTTTTTTTTTTTTTTGAGATGGAGTTTCACTCGTCGCCTGGGCTGGAGTGCAATGGTGCGATCTTGGCTCACTGCAAACTCCGCCTTCTGGGTTCAAGCGATTCTCATGCCTCAGCCTCCTGAGTAGCTGGGATTACAGACACCTGCTACCACGCCCAGATAATTTTTGTATTTTTAGTAGAGACAGGGTTTCACCATGTTGGCCAGGCTGGTCTTGAACTCCTGACCTCAGGTGATCTACCTGCCTCAGCCTCCCAAAGTGCTGGGATTACAGGCGTGAGCCATTGCGCCCAACCCCTTTTAAACTTTTTCTTCAGCCTCTGGTTCATTACTTTATCTTCTTATTCGTGGTCTAACCTTACTTTTCTCCTGCCAACCGGACTATCTTCTAAGTGACCTGACTCATCTCCATGGCCCTGGCTCTGGTGGATCGAATGTTGAATATTATCAGAAATCACAGTTCCCACCCTCTTACGGTCTTAGTTCTTGGACAAGAGGCTCTAGAAAGCAGGAAACTCATCTAAGATGTCCTCCAAGTTCTTTCCCAACAACTGAGCAGCCTAAGACTGACCCCTGTCCCCTCATGGCCTTACCATCATGGTTGGCATTTCCTAGTGTCCATGGCTCATCGGAGTCAAAGTGGGTGTCTCCTCCAATCCCTGGGCCAGGGAAGTAGGCATGGGCCAGGAACCCCCCTTCTCCATCAAATGGGGAGCTGTCACCATGGAAACCAGAAGCAAAAAAGATCATGATGTCTGCCTCCTTCCGGTCGCTTTTGATCTCGTGGTATGGCACCTCTTCAAAGGTCAGTGGGGTCACCTTCTGCCACACATCGAAAGCCTGGCGAATAGCTTTCCGCGTGTCTAGCTCACCCACTTTTGGGGTATAGTTGTGAATGCTGGTGAGAGAGGAGAGGATCATTAGTCAAGATCAGAGAGTCAGAGAATAGCAGAGCTAAAATAGATATCTGAGACAATGTGGCTCAGTGATCTGAATTTGAACCCTAGAATTCTGCTTAGCTGCCCCAGGGGTTGAAGAAGAGGCTGAGCAGGCAGAGCTCTGGATCTCCACCCTGCCTCAGTCAGATGGCTTTGCTTTACTTAGTGTTTTCCATTTGATCTCCAGCAAAGCTGTGTTGAATAAAGGATTCCACTCTAGTTTGTTGAAAAAAGTAAATTGGGGCCAGGCGCAGTGATTCATGCCTGTAATCCCAGCACTTTGGGAGGCCGAGGCTGGCGGATCACTTGAGGTCAGGAGTTTGAGACCAGCCTGGCCAACATGGCGAAACCCTGTCTCTGTTAAAAGTACAAAAATTAGCCAGGCGTGGTGGTGTGAGCCTGTAATCCCAGCTACTTGGGAGGCTGAAGCAGGATAATTGCTTGAACCCAGAGGCAGAGGTCGCAGTGAGCCAAGACTGCACCACTGCAGTCCAGCCTGGATAACACAGTGAGACTCCGTCTCAAAAAAGAAAAAAAAAGAAATTGGTAAATAGCATTTTCTGAATTTTAAGGTTTTTTTCTAATACAAAATACTTTCATTTATAAAAGTTATAAAGCTATTCAAATAATAGGAGTTTAAGTGAAAAGTCTCTTTAAAAATCTTTGGCACCAATCTTTGGCTTGTCTCCCTAGAAGCTGGCCGGTATCTGATTTCATCCATTATAGATTTAGCTCTTTAGGGTTGCTGTGTTCATACTGCATGGTTCTTCACAAAACACCATCATGGGTTGTCGTTATGGGTTCTCTGTCCTGTGACCCTCTGGGGCATGGATTATTCTACCTACTCCATACGTAAGGAAACTGAGGCCCAGAGAAGTTGAGTGAAAGAAGTTACTCAGAGTTGGGTTAGAACCCAGTGCTTCTTTCTCTTGATCCACTTTACCCCTTCAAGAGACCCGAGAGTCAATTCAGTTTCTAACCTAGATTCTTAAGTTTCCTTGTCTTGTCAGATTTCTGGAAAAAAAAAAAAGTCCCGCTCTGTAGGGAGCACTTGTCGGCAGGAGAGCCCTTAGTTCAACTCTAAGGATCTCTGTCTCAGGTCCTGCCTCTGCACCCAAGGGATCCACCTGAGATGACAGCAGAGCCTTGAGAAGTGCCAACCAGCACTCACCTGAGCCTGCCCATGCCTGGCCCTTGCCCCAGCCCCACCTGAGCCTGCTCAGTACCTGGCCCTTGCCCCAGCCCCACTCTGGTGCTTGAGTCTGCTGTGATGGGCTCCGTCATCTCTGTTCTTGGGCCACTGATCTGGCTTGGAGATGGATCCTGCTCTGCCCTTTGTTCCTCCAGACAGTCGAATATGACACTATTATGATTCAGGTCCCAGTTCTTTGTACTCCTTAAGAAACAACTGGAACGCTGTGTTGGGAATCTCAGGTGAAGTCCATCAGGTGGATTTTGGGGTGGGAGGATCCAGATGAGAGGGAATGAGGTTTGGCAGGCAGTGATAAGGAGACTGAATTAAGCCATGGTTTTGTTTGTTTTGTTTTGTGGTTTTTGTTTCATTTGTTTTGTTTTGGAGACAGTCACTCTCTCACTGAGGCTGGAGTGCAGTGGCATGATATAGCTCACTGCAAGCCATGGTTCTTTATCACAGCTGAAAGTTACTGAACCATTCATACCCCACTTTCTGTAACCTAAAAACTATAGGCATCTAAACAGAGCACAACTAAGAACCCCCAGAGGACCAAACAAATCTGAGGTTGGAGTCACAGCATCCTACGGAAGCCACAAGGAGGACAAAGTTATGGGCTGTCAGCACCTGATGCTGATGCCACATGCCTGGCCCTTGGCCTGTGTTGTGAGCCTGATCCCCAGGCCCCCTTGCATTGTGAGCCTTTGAAACTCAGGCCAGGAAAAACAGAGTGAGGGGGGAGCCAAAGGCAGGGAGGAAGAGGGGGAGTCGAAGCACCTGTAGGTAATGTGTTTTTGCCTCCACTTCTGTCCAGTCAGGGCATAGCGCTTGTTTCTCCGCCTGCGGCTTAAGTGGGGGTGATCAGGGACACCACATCGGGGTTTCTTCATCCACCTGGGCAGAGAGAGGACACACACACACGCGCATATGCACTGTGGTCACTGAACACTCTAGGAAGGGACTGCATATTCCCCAGCTCCAGTCTGGAAAGCAATGTGCATTCCTCAATCTACACTCTGGGACCCTGGCTCGGACGGACCCCAACAGGAACATGATTGACTAATTGATTCATTAATTCATGCACTCACAATCATAAATGAGGAAACATAGCAATATAAAGACTGAGAATCAGAATACATGGGCTTGATAAATTCCAGCTCCACCACTAGTCATAGGACCCGCAGGCAAGTGACTGAACCAATATGAACCTCAGTTTCCTCCTCTGCAACATGAGAACTCTAGTTATTGTTGTTCTTAGGTGGAGGTGCATCTTCAAGGAGAAAGTACATGTGAAAATGCTCTGTAAATGCCATCAGATCACAGCCTGCCCTGGTTAAAAGCCTCCAATGACTTCCCCGAACACCTAGAATAAAATTCAAACTCTTCAGCAGGGCGCAGTGGCTCACGCCTGTAATCCCAGCACTTTGGGAGGCCGAGGCGTGTGGATTACCTGAGGTCAGGAGTTCGAGACCAGCCTGGCCAACACGGTGAAACCCTGTCTCTACTAAAAATTAAAAAAAAAAATTAGACAGCTGCATTGCTTACACCTGTAATCCCAGCTACTCAGGAGGCTGAGGCAGGAGAATCGCTTGAACCTGAGAGGTGGAGGTTGCAGCCAAGATTGTGCCACTGCACTCCAGCCTGGGTGACAGAGAGAGACTCCGTCTCAAAAAAAAAAAAAAAAAAAAAGTCAAACTCTTCATCCTGACCCACAAAGCCCCACATGACCCAGCCCCTGCATACCTGTCCAAGAACATCGTCATCCTTCTCCCCTTATATCCTAAGCTCCAGTCATGGCGACCTTCTTGCTTTTCCTTGAGCATGCTAAGCCTATTCCTATGGCAGGGTCTTTGCATTGCTGTTCCCTCTACTTGCAACACTCTTCTTCTGCATGTGGTTTGTTCCCTTACTTCATTAAGGTCTCTGCTCAAATAGTATCCCTTCACAGAGGACTTCCTCGTCCTCTCTATCTAAAATAGTTTCCCTGGCCCCAACCCACTGCTATCTGCTTATCCTGCTTAATGTTTCTTCACAGGATTTATCACTCGTGAACTTAGATTATGCATTTGCTTTCTTGTTTGTTCTTTGTCTCTTTCCCCAGATTCTAACCTCCATAAGGACAGGAGCCTTGCCTGTATCCCCAGGGCTGGCATAGTGCCTGACACAGAAGGGGTTCAATAATTATTGTTGACTGACTGACTGAGTGAATGAATCACAACTATCCAACGGTAGAATGGCATAGCATGAAGACAGCAAATTCTCTTTCACTAGACTTGTTCAAGAAGTGAATAAACAGGCTAGGTGTGGTGGCTCACACCTGTAATCCCAGCACTCTGGGAGGCTGAGAGAGGTGGCTCATCTGAGGTCAGGAGTTTGAGACCAGCCTAGCTAACAAGGTGAAACCCTGTCTCTACTAAAAACACAAAAAAATTAGCTGGGCGTAGTGGCAGATGGCTGTAATCCCAGCTACTCGGGAGGCTGAGGCAGGGGAATTGCTTGAACCCGGGAGGCGGAGGTTGCAGTGAGCTAAGATTGTGCCATTGTGCTCCAGCCTGGGCAAGAAGAGTGAAATGCCATTACAGAAAAAAATAAAAAAAAAAAAAAAAAAAAAAAGAGGTGCTAAACAACTGTGGGACGTGGAACATAATTATCTGCAGCACTTATTATATTGTGTTGTGATTTAAAATTTGTTGGTCTATTTCCTCTAATAAATGGTAAATTGAGGACAGGAACTATGTTCTATTCATCATTGTGTCCCCAAAAGGTAGCTCAGTGCCTGAAATTACGTAAATCCTGATATCTGTTTGTTACCAGGTGATACGGTTTTGATTTGTGTCCCTGCCTAGATCTCCTGTCGAACTGTAATCCCCAGTGTTGGAGGCCGGGCCTGCTGGGAGGTGATTGGGCTATGCGGGCGGACTTCCCCCTTGCTGTTCTGCTGTTAGCTAGCGAGTGAGTTCTCATGAGATCTGGTTGTTTAACAGTGTGGAGCACCTCCTGCTTCTCCCTCTTCCCCCTGCTCCAGGCATGTGATGACGTGCTTGTTTCCCCTTTGCCTTCTACTATGATTGAAAGTTTCCTGAGGCGTTCCCAGCCATGCTTCCTGTAAAGCCTGTGGAACCCTGAGCCAATTAAACCTCTTTTCTTTATAAATTACCCAGTTTCAGGTATTTATCTTTTTTCTTTTCTTTCTTTCTTTTTTTTTTTTTTTTGAGACAGAATCTCACTCTGTTGCCCAGGCTGGAGTGTAGTGGTGCAATCTTAGCTCACTGCAACCTCTGCCTCCCGAGTTCAAGCAATTCATCTGCCTCAGCCTCCTAAGTAGTAGCTGGGATTACAGGTGTGCACCACCATGCCTGGCTAATTTTTGTATTTTTAGTAGAGACGGGGTTTCACCATGTTGGTCAGGCTGGTCTGGAACTCCTAGCCTCAGGTGATCTGCCCACCTTGGCCTCCCAAAGTGCTGGGATTACAGGTGTGAGCCACTGCACCCAGCACATTCTTTTAAAACGTTTGATTCTTGGCCAGGCGCAGTAGCTCACACCTATAATCCTAGCACTTTGGGAAGCTGAGGCAGGAGACTGCTTGAGCCTAGAAGATCATGACCAGCCTGGGCAACATGGCAAAACCCTATCTCTGCTAAAGATACAAAAAATTAGCCAGGCATGGTGGTACGTGCCTGTAGTCCCAGCTACTAGGGAGGCTGAGGTGGGAGGATCACCTGAGCTTGGAAAGTTGAGGCTACAGTGAGCCAAGATCGCACCACTACACTCCAACCTGGGTGAGGGGAGTGAGACCTTGTCTCAAAATATAAAATAAAATAAAGTTTGATTCTCAAAACGACACTGTGAGGTAACAGAAATTATTATTCCCATTTCACAGATGAGGGAAACAATCCACAGATAAATCCAGTACCTTGCAAAACACAGAAATCAGCAAGGCAGGACTGGAACTTAGTTGAATGAAAAAAATGAACTATTAATTAATGCAATTTAACAAAGCTTGGAGCTTTTATTTTTTCCTGTCACTGCTAAGCACGAAGTTGAGCTAGAGGAACTATGTTGTTGACCAAATGAATGGGTGAATGAATAAATGTGTGACATTTCCCAAGGTAGACACTCAAACATAGTACTTTAAATGGCTAATCTAGCTTCCTTTCATTAACAGTCCCTGTGAAGAGAACCAAGAACCACCTCTGGCTGAGTTAGACCTGGAAGGCACCTAGGGGAGGAAACAGGCTCAGAGAAAGGCAGCCATTGCCCAAGGTCACAGAGCTGGAGCTGCAACTTGGGGCTCTAAATTCTACCCTGAACACTCCCCAACTCAGGTCTTGGATTAATAAGTGCAACTGGCTTCCTCCTTCCCCTGCTTCCAGAGCACAACACCCCCACCTTCCTACAAGGAGGTGTGGGCAGAACTGAAAGTGGGAAATGCCATCCTTTTCCCTCGGATCGTTCCCTCTGCCTCCTCCTTTCACCATCCACCTGCCACTCTCTGAGCGCTATCCAACAGGCCTGGGGCTTTTTGGAACAGAGTAAAACCCAAGGCCAGGTGGTGCCACAGCAGAGACACCAGTGCTTCTGCCCCAGGATGCACTGCCATGAGGCCTGTGCAAAGCCCTCAAAATAACCTCAGCTTTGAAAGGTGGCTGGGCTCTCTTTAACCAGCCCACTCTGGAGACCACAAGGCCAAGGAGTCCATATCACAGAATAACATCACATCATCACAGGAGAAGAAGTTCACACTCTCATAATCAGAGAATCCTAGGAATAGGAAATGTTCACACAGGATTTTAGGATCCTAAAACCCCAGACTCGTCAAGTTTTAAAAGCTCAGATGCTTAAAATAATGGAATCTAGGCTGGGCATGGTGGCTTACGCCTGTAATCCTAGCATTCTGGGAGGCCGAGGCGGGTGGATCACCTGAGGTCAGGAGTTTGAGACCAGCCTGGCCAACATGATGAAACTCTGTCTCTACTAAAAATACAAAAAAAATTAGCCAGCATGGTGGTACATGCCTGTAATCTCAGCTACTAGGGAGGCTGAGGCAGGAGAATCACTTGAACCCCGGAGGCAGAGGTTGCAGTGAGCTGAGATTGCGCCACTGCCCTCCAGCCTGGGTGACAGATTGAGACTCCTTTTCATCAAAAAAAAAAAAAAAAAAAAAAGTGGAATCTAGAATTTAGAGCCATAATCCAACACTCCCCTTTGCATATGAACACACTGAGACCCAGAGAGATGATTCTGTCCAGGAGTGACTTACGTCAAATTGATCCTTGATCCACAACTGGGTGCATTTCCTGTTCCTCCTCCCACCAACTCCCCTGCATCCTCACCCAGCCCTGCTAAGCTCCTTCCACCTGCCTCAGGCTCCCCTCCCTTCCCACCTCCTTAGGAAACTCACTCCTGCTCTTTTCCATGCTTTAATGATGTGAATGGCTTTTCTTAAACAGCTCTCATAGCTTTCTTAAGCAAGTTTAAGCCTGTTCAACTCTCCCCCTTCTTAAACAAACAAAACATCATCCTCTCTAGCTGCTACCCATTTCTCCCCACCTCCCTGTCAAGCTTCTTGAATGTCTTTCCTCCACTTGCTACCTCTTCTCCTCACCTCCGCTTCTCCCCATTTCAATCTGACTTCATCTCCACCATTCTGCTGAGGTTAACAACAACCTCTTTGTCACTAAACCCAGCAGACAACTTTCAGCCGTGCTTCTGTTGGAGGGCTCTGGAGCGGCTGGCCCCACTGACCACCCCACACCATGTGGCATCATGACAGTGCATCACATCATCACATCAGGTTTCTTCCTCTCCGGCTGCCCCTTCCTGGCTAGCTTTGTGGGGTGCCATCCCCAGCACCTGCCAGTGAATCTTTACATTCTCCTTGAGTGATTTGACCATCCTCATGGCTTTTTTCTACCTCCTAAGTGTTACTACCTCCCAAGTGTCTCCCCAAAACTCATTGTTTCCTTCTGAGCTCTAGACTGGTGTGGCTCGATGACTGTATTTGTCATTAAATGGTGAGCCTCTGGAGGGCCGGATGACAGGCACATGCAGGCACCCAGCAAATGTTTGGTAAATGGAAAAAGTGGAGCCAACTCATTATCATTCAAGCATTTTCTGTATTCTATGAGACATGTACATTGCAGGGAGCTCCAGAGGGTGACCCACAGATAAATTATTCGAGCCAGAGGAGATTTAAGAGCCCATCTACAACCCAATCCCTCATTGTACTGATAAGGAAACTGAGGTCCAGAAGGGTTAAGCAACTTGTCTCCAAGGTCACATGGAAAGTTAATGGGAGGGCTGGACTCCCATCCCAGCACGTCCCCCACTCACATTGGGATTATTCTCTCCCAGGATGGCACTGCAGGAATAAAAGATAGGAAGGGAGGATGGGCATGGGGTGTACACAGGCCATGAAAAATGTGAACCCAAGTGTAAGTCCAGCAAGTTCAAGGGCACAATGTCCTACGCAAATCTTACTCGATCGTTGTCTGATCCAACACACCGGTGACTGGGATCCCATAAAACTGCTGCATAGTGGAGACTGCTGACTGCAAGGCCTTCCCTGAGTGCAACGCAGATGCCCGTGAATCATAGGGAAGCAGATAGCCATAGGACTTCAACCAGTTCTGAAAGACACATGAAAGAAAAGGATGCATTATGCTGGGAAAGGCTCTGTTCTACCTGGGCAGAGATGTGCCCTTAAAACGAGGGATCATTTGACCCCAGTGACTCCCGGACTCATGCTCTGAGTTCTTCTTCCTTCACTCCACCCTGCAGACACTGTCAAATTAACCTCCAGAAAGCAGCTTTTATTGGCGTCCTCTCCTGCTAGAAACCTTTCATCGGATTTCTATTGGCCACAGAATAAAGACTAAATTTGAATTCAGAGCTTTCCATTGCCCTGCCTCTTTACTCATTTATTCAGTGTTTTCCACTTATATTGGACTAGACACGGAAAAGCACAGCACGGTTAATTCTGTGATACAGAGAGGTATTTTGAAAATGTTCTGCCACCCAGAAACCCACTGTGTCTACTGTCAAAGCCTGACGAAGAACCATGTAGAATATTTGTTGGCAGGAGATTATATACAATATGTATTGCTACCCCCCAGAAAAGCAAGCCACTATAAATAAATATAAATAAAACAATGCATGATCTTATTTAAATATAAATAAATGATGTATGCATAGAAAATACCTAGAAAGGCATATATAAAAATTATGTAGGAGGCTGGGCGCGGTGGCTCAAGCCTGTAATCCCAGAACTTTGGGAGGCCGAGATGGGCGGATCACGAGGTCAGGATATCGAGACCATCCTGGCTAACACGGCGAAACCCCATCTCTACTAAAAATACAAAAAACTAGCCGGGCGAGGTGGCGGGCGCCTGTAGTCCCAGCTACCGGGTGAAAGGGGGAGCTCTGAGGCAACAGAATGGCATAAACCCGGGAGGCGGAGCTTGCAGTGAGTTGAGATCCGGCCACTGCACTCCAGCCTGGGCCACAGAGCCAGACTCCATCTCAAAAAATAAAAAAAAAAAAAAAAAAAAAAACAAAAGCCAGGCGCGGTGGCTCAAGCCTGTAATCCCAGCACTTTGGGAGGCCGAGATGGGCAGATCACAAGACCATCCTGGCTAACATGGTGAAACCCCGTCTCTACTGAAAAATACAAAAAAACTAGCCAGGCGTGGTGGCGGGCGCCTGTAGTCTCAGCTACTCGGGAGGCTGAGGCAGGAGAATGGCGTGAACCCGGGAGGCGGAGCTCGCAGTGAGCTGAGATCGGCCACTGCACTCCAGCCTGGGCGACAGAGCAAGACTCTGTCTCAAAAAAAAAAAAAAAAAAAAAAAAAAGTAGGAGAATTCCTGATTTTTAGGAGATACACACTGAAGTATTGAGGCTGACATAGGGTGCATAATATCTGTAACTTATTCTTTTTTTTGTTTGGCCCAGATAACAATTGGCTAGCAAATTATTCTTAAATGGGTTCAGAAATATACGTATGTGGCCAGGCACGGTGGTTTACGCCTAAAATCCCAGCACTTTGGGAGACCGAGGCTGGAGGATCACCTGAGGTCAGGAGTTCGAGACCAGCTTGGCCAACATGATGAAACCCCATATCTACTAAAAATACAAAAATTGGCCAGTCATGGTGGCGCATGCCTGTAATCCCGGCTACTCAGGAGGCTGAGGCAGGAGAATCGGTTGGACCTGGGAGGCAGAGGCTGCACTGAGCCAAGATTGCACCACTGCCCTCCAACCTGGGTGACAGAGCAAGACTCTGTCTTAAAAAAAAAAAAAGAAATATACATATATGTCTATATATATATAAAGAGAGAGACAGAGACAGAGAGAAGAGAGAGAGATAAAGTAAGTATAGTTAGATGTTAATAGTTTTGGGTGAGGGGCATTCAAGAATTCTTTGTTGGCTGGGTGTGGTGGCTCATGCCTATAATCCCAGTGCTTTGAGAGGCTGAGGTGAAAGGATGGCTTGAAGCCAAGAGTTTGAGACGAGCCTGGGCCACATATCAAGACCCCATCTCTACAAAAAAGTTAAACATTAGCTGTGCGTGCTGGTGTGCACCCATGGTCCTAGCTACTTGGGAGGCTGAGGCAGGAGGATCGCTTGAGCCCGGGAGTAAGAGGCTGTAGTGAGCCATGATCATGCCACTGCACTCCAGGCTGGGTGGCAGAGTGAGACCTCATCTCTAAAATAAATAAGTAAATAAATAAATATTTAAAGAAATTGTCCTATTCTCTAAAATGTTTCTGAAAGTCTGAAATGACATCATAACTTTTTTTTTTTTTTTTAATAAAAAAGAATTGACTGAGTATCCGTTGGTTATAGTATCACGAGGCACTTCTTTTTTGTGCTTTCCTGTTTTCTAAGTTTTATGCACGGAGTGATTTTTTTGAAAGAGGAGAAAAACATTAAAAAGGCAAGAGAATCTGAAAGAAGCTTGGGTGAAGGAGCTCAAACAAGCAATGACTCTGAAGGATAGCAAGTAAAGATTATTCCCGGCTGGGCATGGTGGCCCATGCCTGTAATCTCAGCACTTTGGGAGGCCGAGGTGGGTGGATCCCCTGAGGTCAGGAGTTTGAGACCAGCCTGACTGTTGGTGAAACCCCGTCTCTACGAAAATACAAAAATTAGCTGGGCGGGGTGGCGGGCTCCTGTAATCTCCGCTACTCGGGAGGCTGAGGCACGAGAATCGCTTGAACCCAGGAGGCGGAGGTTGCAGTGAGCCGAGATCATGCCATTACACTCCAGCTGGGGCAAAAAGAGCGAAACTCTGTCTCAAAAAGCAAACAAAAAATTATTCCCACCCAAAAGCATGAGGGGATGGAGACCCAGGAACACAAGAGTACCAGGAAATATGTGTGGCATCAGCTGGAAAATGAGGAAAACATCCGTGTATTTGTTGAGCCCAGAAGCACTTCCAGGAGCTACATGCTGGGCTCGAATCTAGATAAGCCCGTTTCCCATCCTCAGAGGATTATCCTGAATGCCAAATAAGCCAATGAAGGGAAAAGAGCCTGGGGAAATGGCATTATTCCCCTCCTAGCTATAGCTTTTGTTTCATGTGTCTATATGAACAGGCTAATTATGGATGTGTCTTTTATTATAAGTCAAATGAAACAGTTTTTCATAAGGCAGCCGATCAGAAACTATAAATAAGTTATTATTTGCTTCACCAAAGGTGACTATAACATCTTTACTGCCTTGTGATAAAATCCATCTGATGATGCAAACAAAATTGTCAGAATAATAAAGCCTTGAAACATATACAACAAAGTAACAACTTTCTGTCTCTCACAATTGGATCTGAAACATACTTTCCATTCCAAATGATGGCACAGAATATCAATACTTGCAGTTCCCTAAATATTGATTCTCTTTCCTGCCTTTGTATTAATACATGTTCTTCCCTCTGCCTAATATTTTTATCAGTTTGGCAAAAAAATTTTCATATGTTAAGGTTCAGCCCATAAATTACTACCTCCGGAAGACTTTCCTGACGTGTCAGGCTAAGTTATTTTCTTCCTTTCTATGCTCCCCAAAGCCCCTATTATAGATATTATAAGATTGCGCTGGAATCATTACTTTACATATCAGTTTCCTCCTCCTCCTCCTTCTCCTCCTCTTCCTCCTCCTCCCAAAGTGCTGGGACTTTAACCTCCTCAAGGGAAGGGGCCATAGCTTAATCATCCAGTGCCCAGGACAGTGCTGGACACGGTAGCTGCTCATTATGTGCATTTGACAAGCATTAACTGAGCACTTACTACAGGCTAGGCACCATGTGAGGCTCTGAAAAAATAAAGATGAATAAGGAACTCAGAGACTGACAAGTAAACCCACAGTAAAAATACAATGCTAAAAAGCAGGTGTGCACAGAGTTCTATGAGAGAACAAAAGAGGGGTGTCTTATCTGTGGTGGGGAGGGGGGCACCACAGAGAAAGGGGAACTCAAGGACAGCTTCCAGGTAGAGATGAGATTTAAGCTAAGCCTTGAAGTATACAGCGTGTGCAATTGCCTGGAAATGTGGGAGAGCATGGCACATTCTGAGCGGATTTTTTTTTTCTTTTTTTGAGACAGAGTCTTGCTCTCTTGCCCAGGCTGGAGTGCAGTGGCATGATCTCGGCTCACTGCAAACTCCGCCCCCCGGTTCAAGTGATTCTCCTGCCTCAGCCTCCCAAGTAGCTGGGATTACAGGCACATGCCACTACTGTCTGGCTAATTTTTGTATTTTTATTAGAGATGGGGTTTCACCATGTTGGCCAGGCTGGTCTCGAACTCCTGACCTCGAGTGATCTGCCTGCCTTGGCCTCCCAAAGTGCTGGGATTACAGGCGTGAGCCACTGTGCCTGGCCATTTGACTCTTGCTTTTTGAAATCTAGCCATCCTGCCCTCCCATGTGCTCCTGGGACCAAGAGCCAGTTCTTGTGGGTCCTATGGAGGGCAGTTCATCTTTTGCAGTCAAGTCTACTTTCTCTTGGGTGACTTATGGATATGACAGCATCTCCCAGAAGGCTGGGGACACTGCATAGCGCCTGGTGCTGAATGGATGCGGAGAAATGACGGCTAAATGGAATTACATACTCTTCACCTTCTCACTCAACTTTCTTAGGACCAAACACAATTACTTTCTATTAGACTTTAGCTTGAGGAAAGTACTTTCCCTATAGGAGATTCTGCATACTTTAAGGTATAAGAAAAGGAACACTGGATAACCCAATGCATTTCCCTTTTTGTCTTTCTCCCAGGAACATTTCAGCCAAATTTATAGCTTATGTGTTGAGCATGGGGATGTTTGGAAGTAACAATTACTTTTTTCATCCTTCAACCCCCAAATTTTATGTTTCATCCTTCAAAGACTTACATAAAGACATTATGGTTTTTTAAAAAATTTAATTTAATTAATTTATTTTTTTTGAGATGGAGTCTCACTCGGTTGCCCAGACTGGAGTGCAGTGGTACTATCTCGGCTTACTGCACCCTCTGCCTCCCAGGTTCAAGCGATTCTCCTGTCTCAGCCTCCCAAGTAGCTGGGATTACAGGCATGTGCCACCATGCCCAGGTAATTTTTGTATTTTTAATAGCGACAGGGTTTCACCATTTTGGCCAGGCTGGTCTTGGACTCCTGAGCTCAGGTGATCCACCCACCTTGGCCTCCCTAAGTGCTGGGATTACAGGCGTAGAGCCACAAGACATTATGTTTTAATCTGTAAGCTGCCTCAAGACATCCCCAAAAGAGGTGTGGTACAAACCTAAGCTATATCCAGTGCCTCCCTATCTGCCAACGGACTCTATTGGTTCTCTAAAAATTTGACTAAGATGAATTACAGCATTTGGGAAGTAGCTAGGGACCTCTGAACAGATAACTGCTGACAAGCCAGTCAGCCAGTGGAGTATTTTTTGAGCATCCACCTTGAAGCTAGCATGGAATTTAAAAATCCTCATTCCTGCTTATGGTAGGAGGTGAGGAACAGGGGGTCTTCTACATAAGCCTGCTCCAGCATTCCAGTGCTCTGGGGACTTAAAAGTAGCTCCTTCTCAGTAAAAAGCTGGCAACCTGGTTTATGCAGCTCCTTTTCTGGGCTACTCAAGCAAGGAGCATCTCACAGACCATCCGGATCCATTATGAACATCACAGAGTCTATCCCAGCCACATCAGGAGTCAGGATCTATGGACTCAGGTCATAGGCAAATGTCTGGGCCAGAACTAAACACTGGGATGGATCAGACACATGGTGGGGCCAGGCCAGTATTAGTGTATTCTCTAATATTCTCTAGGTTCTGTTTTCCCCAACCAGGTTCTCTGGGGACAATCCTCAGAGCCCACGAGCACATTCCTAGGAGGGGAAATGGGGTGGGGGCAGTCAAATGACAGCATCTAAACCAGGGAACAGGACATGAGGTTGGACTGGCATTGTGTGTGTGTGTGTGCGCGTGTGTGTGTGTATTAGAGGCTAAGGAAGATGGATCAGGGGTCAGACAATTCTAATTCATGCTGCTTAATCCTGTCTTTGCCACTCACTTTCTCTGTGACCCAGACAATCCTCTGCCTTCCCTGGGCAGAACTCCTGAGGCTAGAGCAAGGGTACTACATTCCAGTCATAGCAAGTCCAAAGCACTCTCTGCCGTTCACAGTTCCAGGTTCTTTCTGCTGCCTCCAAAGCCCATTCTCTTTAAGCACATTAGCAAACTCCTACTCATCCTTCAAGGTCTAGCTCAAATGTCACCTCCTTTGTTAAACCTTCCTTAGCTCTCCCTGTCAGAGCTAGTGGTTGCTCTCTTTACTCCCGCAGTATTTTGTACACACAACTACCACAATGTATCATACCCAGCTGTGGATATGTCTGTTTTTCCCACTAGATTGAATTCCTGGAGAACAGAGATGGTGTCATATTTATTTTGGTATCTGTTATAGTATTTAGCACAGTGTCTAACACAAGAAATAATCACTGAGTTCATGAGTGAACGGTTGATCTAGGAGGCACTGCCTGGATATCAAGGAAGGGATTTCATCTTGGGAAGATTTAGTAATACACATGAAAGCACCAAGCACAATTCCTGGTATCTATTAGAGGTTTCAAAAAACACTTGCTGAAATTCAAGCTATTGTGGTTTGACTTCCTTGCTTGATGAGGTAATAGGTTCCATTATTCCATTTGAAAAAAAAAGAGATAAAATCCACTAAAGGAAAAAAGTCCCATTCACTTTTAGACAGAATGACCTTGCTTTCATCTCTTTACACCTAGATCCATTAATCAATCATCAGCCATGTCAGAAGTCTAACCTTTACAGCTCAGTTAGCCAATTCTTAAGATGTCTGTCACCCTTTAAGTGCGGAAAGAGGTGTAAACCCAGAGGAAAGTGAGAAAAATCTCAGAATGCAAGCAGAGACCAAAATAGCTGGACTGAGCCAAAGACATAGAGATCATAGACAATACGATGTGATTGGTCTGCCGGCCAGAAGGCAGGATTTGGGTTCCTGAGAAGCCAAAGCTGAGAAGTCCCGGAGTGGTGGCAGTGAAAAGAGAGAGCAGAGAATACCAAGGAGAACAAAATGTGGACAGAAGAGGGAAGACAGTGGCAGACAGCAGAGGCGGTGGTGAGGTTAGAAGTGGCAATGGGGGTGGCAAGAGGCAGATCTCTGGCAGTGCCGATAAGTGCTTCTGGAAACAGAGATGACCATGGGGAAGGATGGAAAAGGTGGGTCAGTTAAAACAGTGGGGTCTCCAGGGGGCATTCGGGAGCATCACAGCTGAGTGGGAGCCTGAACCAGGACCATACGGGCCTGGAGAAGGAGTGAGGAAAATGATCAGGATTAGGTGTTTGATCAGAAATGAAGGGGCGAGGAGGTATTATCAGAAAGGCCAGAGGTAAAGTCTACAAAAAAGGACCAGGCAGGAAGATATCAAATTTGGAAGCAGGGGCTAGAAGGAGGAAGAAAGAATAAAAGATCCCCATGAAAGAGTTGGGGCAACTGAGGTCATAATCTAGGGTGATGAGGTGAGCAACAGGAAACAGGCATTGGTCTCAACATGCATGGGAGTTTCAAGTCCAGTTCTAGAGGCTTTATATGCAGAGGGACTGTGACAAACTGGAGCTTGACTAAGGGAGCGTGGCCGAGAGAGTAAGGGGACCGGGAACCATGTCCTGGGAGGACAGATGAGGGGTGTTTAGGTTGGAGAAGGGAGACTGTATTAAGGAGAACGGGAGCATGAAGGAGGATATTCTGGTTGGTACAGAGGGCAAGACTAAGACCAGAATGAGAGATTATAGGACAGAGATCTTGACTCATTATAAGAAATAACTTTTGGCCGGGCGCGGTGGCTCAAGCCTGTAATCCCAGCACTTTGGGAGGCCGAGACGGGCGGATCACGAGGTCAGGAGATCGAGACCATCCTGGCTAACACAGTGAAACCCCGTCTCTACTAAAAAAATACAAAAAACTAGCCGGGCGAGGTGGCGGGCGCCTGTAGTCCCAGCTACTCGGGAGGCTGAGGCAGGAGAATGGTGTAAATCCGGGAGGCGGAGCTTGCAGTGAGCCGAGATCTGGCCACTGCACTCCAGCCTGGGCGACAGAGCGAGACTCCGCCTCAAAAAAAAAAAAAAAAAAAAAAAAAAGAAAGAACTTTTTATCATTCTACTATAAAGACACATACACATGTATGTTTATTGCAGCACTATTCACAGTAGCAAAGACTTGGAACCAACCCAAATGCCCATCGATGATAGACTGGATAAAGAAAATGTGGCACATGTACAACATGGAATACTATGCAGCCATAAAAAAGAATGAGTTCATGTCCTTTGCAGGGACATGGATGAAGCTGGGAACCATCATCCTCAGCCAACTAACACAGGAACAGAAAACCAAACACCACATGTTCTCACTCATAAATGGGAGTTGAACAATGAGAACACACGGACACAGGGAGGGGAACATCACACACCGGGGCCTATTGAGGGGTGGGGGGCAAAGAGAGGGAGAGCATTAGGACAAATACCTAATGCATGTGGGGCTTAAAATCTAGATGACAGGTTGACAGGCTCAGCAAACCACCACGGCACATGTATACCTATGTAACAAACCTGCACGTTCAGCACATGTATCCCAGAACTTAAAGTAAAACAAATAACAACAACAATAATAATAATAAAAGAAATTACAGGCCCTGTGACCCCAAAGATATCCCTGAGTTTAAACACTGTTTTTCAAGGTTTTGTTTACTTTGCTTTGTTTCTTTTTTTTTTTTGGAGGCTCATAAACAGGTCTATTCCCTGGGGGGCAAAAAAAAAAAAAGAAACAACTTTTTTTTTTTTTTTTTTTGAGACGGAGTCTTGCTCTGTCGCCCGGGCTGGAGTGCAGTGGCCGGATCTCAGCTCACTGCAAGCTCCGCCTCCCAGGTTTACGCCATTCTCCTGCCTCAGCCTCCTGAGTAGCTGGGACTACAGGCGCCTGCCACCTCGCCCGGCTAGTTTTTTGTATTTTTTAGTAGAGACGGGGTTTCACCGTGTTAGCCAGGATGGTCTCGATCTCCTGACCTCGTGATCCGCCCGTCTCGGCCTCCCAAAGTGCTGGGATTACAGGCTTGAGCCACCGCGCCCGGCCAGAAACAACTTTTTAACAGTCAGAGATCTTCCAAGTGTAATAACAATGATACTAACTACCATCTTTAGAATGCCTACTAAGTACCCAGCACAGGCACTCTATTGTGCTAGGCACCCTAGAATGCAACAATTCCATGAGGCAGGAATTATGACCTCCCAATTTACAGATGAGGAAACAGGTTCAAAGAGGTTAAGTAATTACAGCTGGCCCTCCATATCCATGGATATCTTGCGGATATGGCAGGCTATAAGGGACTTGAGCATCCACGGATTTTGGTATCTGAGAGGGTCCAGGAAGCAACCCCTTGTGGGTATCAAGGGATGACTGCATCCAGAGCCCTAAAGCTAAGAAATGGCAGAATTCAGGCATATTCCATATGGCCAGAGTGTTGGACAGGCAGCCCTTCCTCCTCCCAGGACCTCCTAAACCTCGCACTCCTTGAGTGCAACGCCTTATCTCAGACAATAGTGAGCTCAATACGCTGGTGCTATGTCAGGGTATGGGACCATCAGCTACCCAGTTGTCCAAACCAGCAGCCTCATAGGACCCACGACTCTTCCCTCTCCTTCACTGCCCACATCCAATTTCTTTTTGTTTGTTTGTTTGTTTTGAGACAGGGTCTCGCTCTCAGCCATGGCTCACTGCAGCCTTGAACTTCTGGGCTCAAGTGATCCTCCCACATCAGCCTCCTGAGTAGCTGGGACTACAGGCGTTTGCCACCATGCCTGGCTAATTTTTCTTTTTAAATATTTTGTAGAGACAAAGTCTCGCTGTGTTGCTAGGGCTGGTCTTGAACTCCTAGGCTTAAGTGATACACCTGCCTTGGCCTCACAAAGTGCTGGGATTACAGGCGTGAGCCACAGCACTGTAGTCTTTTACCAAATAACTGTTGGTCCTACCTCCTAAACATCGAATGCTTATTTCTGTCCCGTCATTCATTAAATATTTATTGAGGACCTACTATGTACCAGGTACTGTGTGCTAGGACTAAAAGAGCAAACAAAACATTCTAGTCCCAGCCTGGCCAACATAGCAAGATACCTCTCTACAAAAAAAAATTGAAAAACGGCCAGGCGTGGTGGCTCACGCCTGTAATTCCAGCACTTTGGGAGGCCAAGGTGGGCAGATCATGAGGTCAAGAGATCGAGACCATCCTGGCCAACATGGTGAAACCCCGTCTCTACTAGAAATACAAAAATTAGCCGGGCATGTTGGCGTGCGCCTGTAATCCTAGCTACTCGGGAGGCTGAGGCAGGAGAATCGCTTGACCCTGGGAGGCGGAGGTTGCAGTGAGCCAAGATCACACCACTGCACTCCAGCCTGGTGACAGAGCAAGACTCTGTCTCAAAAAAAAAAAAAAGAAAAAAAGAAAAAAAGAAAAAATTAGCCAGGCGTGATGACACACCCCTGTAGTCCTAGCTACTCTGGAGACTCTGGCAGGAAGATCCTTGAGCCCAGGAGTTGGAAGCTGCAGTGGTCTGTGGGCGACAGAATGAGACCATGTCTAAAACAGAAACAAAAACAAAAACCCAAAACACCTTTCTAGTTACTTTCTAGTAGTTACGGTCTAGTGGAAGAAACATGTGGGAATAAGTGCTGTGAAGATAGAGCAGGTTGGAGAGATGGAGAGTGATGGGACAGCTATTTATGGAGGGTGATCAGGGACAATCTCTTTGAGCAGGTGACATTTAAGCAAGAGATCTAAAGGAAGTGAGGGAGTGGACCCTGTGGCTACTAGGAAAGAATGTTCCAGGATGGGGGAACAGTAAGTGTGAATGCCCTGAGGTAGCTTTAAGAGCTTTCCATCTCTGCAGTCAACAGCCTTTATGATGTGGTCCCTGACTCCCTCTGCAACCCCTTTTATCTTTCCCCACCTAGTGCTCTGTGTTCCAGTGAGTTCCAGTTCTCCCGGCCCTTACACGTATTGTTCCTTCTATTCAGTTCACTCTTCCCTCCTCTCTCTTTGGGGAGTCTTGAACCCTTACATCTATTTCAGAAGGTCCTTGTACATCCCTGTCAGTCCCCCATCTGTTTCCTTATCACAATTCTTATCACACTGTATTGTAACCACATGTTGAATTATCTGTCTCTTCCTTTTGACTCTAAAATGCATATATGTCCTCCTCATCATTGTCACCCCAACAGCTAGCACAGGGCCTGCCATAACCATGACAAAATGGACATGTTCGGTGTCACTTATAATTGACTACGTTACCATTTAGAAACGTCTTCTATTAGCACTGGCTCAGTAGCCAGCAGCTTCTGCTCTCTGTGCCTTGGCTCTGCTGTTATCTCTGGGTCCCTCACCTTGCCCATCTCCTTGGTCGATCCTAACTTGAGCAAATGGTCCACAGCAGCTTCAACCCCCCACACTAAGATACTATTGTATCACTGTATACAGGCATGAATGGTGGCCTAAGATCATTCTTCCTCATCCATTGCTATATTGGCTTAATGCTTACAACTGGGTTTTTTTCCTCAGTTTCTTTCTCTGGCATTCAAGTTCTAAGCTGAGACTGCTATGACCCTAATCTATTTTTCAGGGTCTCAGATTTCCTGCCTAGTTCTTAGACAGCCTCCTCCAGAGAGTTTGACTGTATTCTCAATACACCTGGGAGCTGAATGGGGTCCTAGCTAAAAAGACAGCTCATTTGGGACCAAGATGCTACCACATACCAAATATTACCTAACTTTTCTCTTTCCAGCTGAGTGCCCCTGGTCAAATGACCTAACTTCTCTAAGCATCACATTCCTCATCTGTTAAATAGATGTTTAAAGAAGGGTTGTTAGGAGGACTCAATGAGATGATGCACGTGGTAGGTAAAATAATGACCCTTCAAAGACATCCACATCCTAATTCCCAAAACCTGTGAATATGGTACCTTACGTGGTAAAAGAGACTTTATAGAAATGATTAAGTTAAGGATCTTCAGATGGGGGAGATAATCCTGGATTATCCAGGTGGGTCTAATGAAATCACAAGCATCCTTATAAGAGGAAGGCACGGGGGCTTGAGTCAGAGAATGTGTTGGGAGACATGGTTATAGCAGTGCTGCTGATGCTAGAAGGGGCCACAAGCCAGGGGATGCGGGCAGTCGCTAGACACTGGAAAAGGCAAGGAAGGGATCCTCTCCTAGAAACTCCAGCAGGAATGCAGCCCTGCCAATAACTTGATTTCAGTCCAGCAAGACCCATTTTGGACTTCTGACCTCTGGAAATGTAAGATAACAAGCCTGTGTTGCTTTAAGAAATAAGTTTGTGGTAATTTGTTACAGTAGCAAGAAGCATTTAGCAGATTCTGGCATGTAGTAAGTGTTCTTACAATGTTATTGTCTATTCCTGCTCCCATACTCCTCGGAAAGAACCCGCTGAAAGGCAGAGACGCTTGGCTCCATTCCCGGTTCCCCCACCAACTTGCTCTTAGTGATTTTTTTTTTTTTTTTTTTTTTTTTTGAGATGGAGTCTCACTCTGTCACACAGGCTGGAGTGCAGTGGTGCGATCTCAGCTCACTGCAACCTCTGCCTTACGGGTTTAAGTGATTCTCCTGCCTCAGTCTCCCGAGTAGTTGGAATTACAGGTACTTGCCACCATGCAGGGCTAATTTTTGTATTTTTAGTTACTAAAAATACAGGGTTTCACCACGTTGGTCAGGCTGGTCTTGAAGTCCTGACTCAGGTGGTCCACTTGACTCGGCCTTCCAAAGTGCTGGGATTACAGGTGTGAGCCACCGTGCCCGGCCCTTGGTGATTTTTAATAAGTCATTTCCCCTCCTTGACCACCACCTTTGGTTATTGCTGCCAGACCACATCACTGAGTCTCTCTGATGACTCCTCAGGGATCAGTCCTATCACTGTGTCAGTTCCCTCCACGTCTTGTCTCACCAAACCCCTGCTTCCTCCTCTACCCATATAAGTGAGGTCCCAGCCTTGCTGCTAAGACCACCTGAGTCATATGACTAATTTGTAAAATTTCATACTGAAGGCATGACCATTCAGGTGTCTAGAAAATACACTGGTCAACGATACTCAGCAATCATCTCATTTAACATACTCATTTTGCAGAAGAGAGAAAGAAAACTCCGGGAGGGAAAATGACTCATTCAAAATCACAGAGCAAGCTGGTAAGGAAGCCTGACATGGAGGCAAGCATCTCTGCCTCTCGGAGGGCTTTCTGTCATGCCGCACCCTCTGCACTAGCTCTAGTTTGCCTCCAAATGCTGTCTCTTTTCTTTTTTTTTTTTTTCTTCTTCACTTACAGCCAATCTAAAAAGGGCCCTCAGGATCGCCCACAATGCCCAGCTTAGCTTCTTGACAAACACCTTAATGGCGCAGCATTGCCTGTTGGCTGCCATCGGCTCTTGAGTGGGTGGTAAGTGCACTAGCGGGAATTCCCTGGCGCTCTGCAGAATGTCCTTGGCCCACTCCCAGGAGGCCACCACAAGCCAGATGATCACCATACCCGGGGAGGTGGCACATTTGGGGTTTTGGGTCAGCACTGGGATGCCCAAGTTTTGCAGTTCTGGGGAGGCCTCTGCCCACAGTCAGGAGTGTGGCCATGGTCTCATTCGCTCTCTGGAAAAGGAGAGGCCATAGTCTTCCTCGCCCTTTCCAAGGCCCTCCTGCAAATCTGCCAATTTTCTGTCCCCTGAGGCTCGACTTCTTGATGAGTTAAGAAAAGGGAAAAGTGAAGACAAAGACCAGTGGTCAGGTCTCAGTGTTTTTTTAATTTTAATTTTAATTTTGGAGACGTAGTCTCGCTCTTGTCATGCAGGCTGGAGTGCAATGGCACGGCTTTGGCTCACTGCAACCTCAGCCTCTCGGGTTCAAGCGATTCTCCTGCCTCAGCCTCCTAAGTAGCTGGGATTACAGATGCCCACCACCACGCTCAGCTAATTTTTTGTATTTTTTAGTAAAGATGGGGTTTTCACCATATTGGCCAGGCTGGTCTCGAACTTCTGATCTCAGGTGATCCACCTGCCTCAGTCTCCCAAAGTGCTGGATTACAGGTGTGAGCCACCACACCCGGCCTAATTTTTTAAAGACAGGGTTTCACTCTGTGGCCCAGGTTGCAGTGCAGTGGTACAACCTCTGCTCACTGTAGCCTCAACTTCTTGGGCTCAAGCAATCCTCCTGCCTCAGCCTCCCAAGTAGCTGTGACTGACTGTAGGTGTATGTCACCACACCCAGCTAATCTTTGTATTTTTTGTAGAGATGGGGTTTCGCCATGTTGCCCAGGCTGGTCTCAAACTCCTGGGCTCAAGCGATCCTCCCAGCATGGCCTCCCAAAGTGCTAGGATTATAGAAGTGAGCCACCACAGCCAGACCAAGCCTCAGTTTCTTAACTGCAACAGGGAGATGGTTGAACTAAATAAGCTGTAAGTCATGTTAAAAAGTTCCATTATTTTAGCCTAAGCGGACTGACCGTGAAGCTGATCTTCTGGTTCCTCATTGTCAGTCTTAAAGTCCAAATTATTTAGCATGACACTACAACCCTTACAATGTGATGCCAATGTACCTTTCCAGCCCTATCTTCTTTAGTAGAGATGGGCTTCTGCTCTTTCGCTCAGGCTGGAGTGCAGTGGCGCAATCCTAGCTCACTATGACCTCAAACACTTGGTCTCAAGAAATCCTCCAGCCTCAACCTCCTGAGTAGCTGGGATTACAGGCATGAGCCACTATGCCCGGCTCTACCAGCCTCATGTTCTGTCCTGTACCTTCTGCCCTTCATTGCTTACCTCACGTACCCCAGCCTCTAGCTATACTGACCTAATTGTGTTGCCTGGACACATCCTGCAGAGTCCTGCCTCTGCCTTTATTTCATTCCCTCTCCCTAGAATTCCTTTCCCACATGTACTCTGACCTCCCCATGGTGTGCTACTTCAAAATGCAACTTGAATGCCACTTCATCAGGGAGGGCTATCTGCCCGGGGTTAAATGGACTTTCTCTGTACTCCCAATGGTGTTATATGTATCCTCATTTATAGCATATTTTGTATTACATTATAAATAATGGTTTACATGCCTGTAGTCCCCTTTGAACTCATCCTCATGGAAGGTACAGCCTGGTGGGAGAGATAGGCATGGAAATACTAAACATTTCATTACAGTGGTAATAAGTAGAATGAAAGAGAAGAACCAGGAGCTACAAAAGTGTGTGGCAGGAGATATAGGCTGTGGTATCAGGGATGGCCTCCCTGAGAACATGACATCTCAGCTGACATCTGTGAATGAACAGAAGGCTAGGTGAAGGCTGAGAATGAGCATTCCAGGAAAGAATATCTTACTGAATTCCTGAATGGGAAGGAGCTGGTATATTAGAAAAAGAGAAGGAAGGACAGGGTGACTGGAGTCTAGTGACCAATGGGGAGAATGGGTGGTATAAAAAGAAGTCAGAGAGATGGGAAGGACTCAGTCATGCAGGGCCTCATCGGCTTCATTAAGCATGTTTTTGTTTTTGTTTAAGACAGGGTTTTGTGCTATGGCCCAGGCTTGAGTGCAGTGGTGTGATCTCTGTCCACTGTAGCCTCAGCTTCCTGGGCTCAAGCAATGCTCCTGCCTCAGCCTCCCAAGTAGCTGTGACTATAGGCACATGCCACCACACCCAGCTACTCTATTTTTTGTAGAGATGGGGTTTTGCCCTGTTGCACAGGCTGGTCTCAAACTCCTGGGCTCAAGCAATCCTTGTGGGTGCCGGGTCCAAGGGAGTTTATAATATTGTTCTTCCTATTTTCATATGCATTTGAAAGTTTTCCATAATAAAACTAAAAAGAAGTGATAGTAGTACAGTAATAATAGTTTAATCTTTGTCCTAAGAATCATTTTAAGCAAGGTGAGGGTGGCAGTAAGGTGATCAGATTTTGGTTTGTTTTAATTTTTTTGTATTATTCAATATTTCAATCATTCAGAAAGGCATAAAATAATAAAATATATGTTGGAAAATCACCAGCCAGCTTTGTCAAACATTAGTTTTTGTCATATTGGCTTCAGATATAACTGACTCCTGAGTGGATTGATTGATTGATTGATTGATTGATTGATTTTTGAGACAGAGTCTTGCTTTGGCTGGAGTACAGTAGTTCAATCTCGGCTCACTGTAACCTCCACCTCCCAGGTTCAAGTGATTCTTGTGCCTCAGCCATCCAAGTAGCTGGAACTATAGGCACGTACCACCACGCCTAGCTAATTTTTTTTGTATTTTTAATAGAGATAGGGTTTCACCATGTTGGCCAAGCTGGTCTCGAACTCCTGGCCTCAAATGATCTTTATACATACATATGTATAGAGAGAAAGGAGTAAAGAACAACTCCTGACTTTCTGGCCAAGTGCTTTTGGGGCCCTTTATGCCTCCTACGTGTTTGTGGCATAGAATTGAGTCTTTAAATTACTGCTAACAGGCAAGGCCAGGGCTCATGCCTATAAGCCCTTTGGGAGGCCAAGGTGGGCGGATCACCTGAGCCCTAAAATAAATACTCACCCGTAAGTTGTGCTAAGAAAGCTTAAAAGCATTCAGGGCAGGAGCCAGCAGCCAGAAAAACTGAAGAAGAAGCCCCAGTCCCTCTACTTCCTCAACATGGCTCTAAGCAGGTCGCTCATCTGCTCAGAAACCTTTAATTACTCCCCTCAGCCTTTGGACAAAAGACAAATGCACAATCTGCTCTCAGCCTCCCTCTCCAGCCTCTTCTCCTTATACACTCTTACTAGAAACAGCAAGTAACCTGATGCTCCAGGCACATCGTATTATCCACTGTTTCCTAAACATGCCATGCATTTTTGTGGAGCCATGGTTCATCTTTTTCATTGTCTAGACGGCCCCACTCACCCTTTTCCATCATTCTCCTCCCTCAAAGGTTCATCTCAGATACCACCTTCTTCCTGAAGCATTCTCTGGTTTCCCCAACCTCAACTGGGGAACCTCATCTCCTCCCTCTTCAGTGCTTCCCTACACCTTGTTAAACCTCTAGCATGCATTCATTTATTCTCCAGAAAAGGTACCGACTTTTGTGTGCCAAGCACTATTCAAAGAAGTTGATGGGAATTAGATAACAAAATTAATTTTAAAATATTTATCACATGTCCAGAATGTATCATTCACTGTGCTAGGTACTGAGGAGATATTGGCTGTGGTTTGTTCTTCCTGTTTTGAGTTCAAACAATACCATACTATAGGGCTAGGCATTTCGTAAGATTAGTCTTTCGGGTACAATGATAATTTACTTTTATTAGTTCTAAAAATACCTCTTTCAAGGACTGGAGTAGGACATACTTGAAAGTAGAAAAGACTGGCTAAAAGGCTAGAATAATAATCCAGAATGGGAAACTTGCATAGTGGGCAGAGTGCTGAGCCCAAGAATAGAAAACCTAGCTTCTGTTCTTTGCTTTAATTTTTTTTTTTCTTTTGAGACGGCGTCTCACTGTTTTGCCCAGGCTGGAGTGAAGTGGCACAGTCTTGGCTCACTGCAACCTCTCCCCCCGGGTTCAAGCAATTCTCCTGCCTCAGCAGCTGGGATTACAGGTGTGCACCACCAGGCTCAGATAATTTTTGTATTTTTAGTAGAGATGGGGTTTCACCCTGTTGGCCAGGCTGGTCTCAAACTCCTGACCTCAGGTGATCCACCTGCCTCAGCCTCCCAAAGTGCTAGGATTATAGGCGTGAGCCACCATGCCCGGCCTGCTTTAATGTTTATGAGCTATGGATGGGTCCTTAGACATGATGATAGGCAATTCACATCATCTTTGAGTCTCCATTTACTCACCTATAAAGTGAGGACAATGTCTTCCTTATCTACCTCATGGTATTGTTGCCAGGACCAAATAGGGCCACATACACAGCATATGGGAAGTGCAAAGCACCTTACAAACATAAGCAGCTATGAAAGTAATATGACACCCCACGGTAAAAATAAGAGAAAATGAATTAAAAATACAGCAGACTAGATCCAGCATATGTAAAGGGAAGAACTTCCTAATAAGGGGGTGTTTTTTTTTGTTTTTTGTTTTTTTTTTTTTTTCCTCCAGACAAGAATGAAGATATACTGGAGGCCATGATCACAATGAAAGAATATTTTGATTTGGGAATATGTTGATGCTTCTTAGTAGGTCACCCCCACCCCTCCAGTCATTTGGGGTCAAGCTTCCTTGACTGCAGCTTCAAACCAAAGACTGTTCTCCATCTCCTCAGCACAAATCACTCAAAACCAGTCTCAAGGGCAGGAATCCATAAGTCCTGGGTCTAGGAGTCACACTCTGTTACTTATTCATGTGGCCTGTGATAATTGACTTGTCTCTTTCAGCCTGTTCTGATTGTCCTCAGAATCAAGTTGGACACTAGGAAGGCCAGAAAAGTATTTGAGGAACATTCTACTCAGCAAATAAGAGAAGTGGTGCTTTTAATAAATCAAATGAAGGAAGCCAGTTAGAGAATCAGTGGGACCTCCTGATGTGTAAGATACAAAAGAAAGACTAAAGAAAGCATAGGATCCTGTTCTTTGAGCTTCAAGGGGTTGGGGGTTGTGGAGAAAAATAAAGCAAAGGAGAAGACAGACTGAATAAAAATTTTTTTAGGCTTGGTAATGAAAGATCATAGATATGAAATAAAAAATCAATGATAATGAAAAATGCTTTCAATTTAGAAATCAGGAGAACTGGGAAAAGTTCTACAGTAGTTCAGAATCATCTACTATCAAGTTCTGTGCCCTTGGGCAACTCAATTCAAGGAAGTATCTAGTAAGTGCTGTTGTAGGTACTGGGTGATCTCTAAGGTCAGGGTTATCTCTCAATTTCTTTCTATTGATGCCACGATCATTAGATGACTACCTAAAGAGTTACGAAAGAACTCAAGGGTGAGCTTGTGGAACCACTGCCAAAAGGAATAACCTTGCTTTCCACCGAAGGAAGTACAGGTTGGCAATGAGTCCCATCTCTAAGGAGGGTTTTAGAAGGCAGCTTGGACCTACATGCCCATGAGTGCTTATTTCAGATCTATGTAACTTTTTGAGATAAAGGATAAAGAGTAGAATCATTGATTGCTCACTGAATACTTAATGATGAGCATTGAGAGTCAGGGATTTTGTTCAATGTAAAAAAATAAAATATTTTGGTTGATAAAGCCCTGCCTAAGAACCAACCTTCCTCTCCCCAAAAATAATGTTTAACTATTAAAAAATAAATAGGGCTGGGCGTAGTGGCTCACGCCTGTAATCCCAGCACTTTGGGAGGCTAAGGCAGGTGGATCACTTGAGGTCAGAAGTTTGAAACCAGCCTGTCCAATACATCGAAAACCCATCTCTACTAAAAATACAAAAACTAACCGGGTGTGGTGGTGCATGCCTGTAATCCCAGCTACTCAGGAGGCTGAGGCAGGAGAATCGCTCGAACCCGGGAGGCGGAGGTTGCAGTGAGCCGAGATCACCCCGCTGCACTCCAGCCTGGGCAACAGAGCGAGACTCTGTCTCAAAAATAAAAACAAGTAAGTAAATAAATAAATGACAAACTGGCTGGGGTTGCCTTAAAAGTGTTTCTGGAGAAGACAGAAGAAAATGACAACTAGAGAAATCAGGGAAAGTTTATTGGAGAAGCAGGGCTTGAGCTGAAACTTTATGGAAAGGTTTCAAATGAACGTGCAGAAGGAAATATGTGACAATGTCCAGAGAAACATGGGCAGCCTGTCTAAGGGTAAAGGAGAAATTGAGCTTGTCTGGAGTAAGGATGCATTATCGATAAGCAGTGGGAAATACGGCCTGCTAATGGAGAGGTAGGGTGGAGTCAGACTCCAGAGGGCTTAAAAGACAGAAAGAGGAGTAAGCAATATTATCTGCTGGCTTAAAAGCAACAATATTTCTATAAGGTTTCAATCAAGTGATCCCCTAGTGTTCAGTGAAAGGATAATTAGGCACAATTTATTGAGAGAAGCAGTGGATATAATTTGTCTATCTTTCAGAAAGTTTTCGACAATGTATTAGACATTTAAAATGGAGTCACTGTCAAATTAAGGGTGATGTTTTTGTCACTTAGAAAACAATAGAGAGATATAAATGGTCACTTCCATGAATGAAAGGGGATTAAGAGTGCAGGGGGCCCCAAGAGACCTTGCTGGGACCTGTCACACTTAAATTTTTTATAAGTGATCCAGAAGAAGTAGAACAAAGTGAAAATTTCAGGACTTCAGATCATATTAAGCCCTTTCAGACAGGGAAATGCTATGCCAAAAGAGAAGGAAGGAGGAAGGGGTGGAGGAAGGGGGAGGGGGGGGAGAGAGAGAGAGAGAGATTGAGAGAGAGAGAGAGCAAATGCTTGAAGGAAGTTACTACGTGCAATGCAAGATGGCAGACAAACGTCAATGTGGAGAAATGTAATGCACTCCGATAAAAATAATCCACACACAGGGTGTTGTGTTCCAGGCTATCAGTTTTGACCCAGGAAAAGGCTTTGGGATCTATTATAGATTGTTCCCTAAAGGCAGTGGCCTAGTGTGTTGAGGTCAGGACAGCTGACAGAGGGAAGGGGGATGCAGGTTGGGACCTGGAGACCAAAGAAGAAACCAACCTTCCTTTATGCAAAACCATAGGGTCCTGTATCTGGAGACAATGGTCAAGTTGACTTCTATTGAAAATAGGGTCAAAAGATATCTAGAAAAGAACAACTAAAATGATCCAGAGAATGAGTGTGGCTATGCTAGGGGTCTCGTGTCTTAGGGGGAAACTTAAGTTTAAAAAGACAAAGGCTAAGAGAGGTGGAATAATCAAAGCCTGTACAACTGATAAGGGTAAGGACTAGCTTCCTCTTAATACTTGAAATATCGTAGGAATAAAAAAGTTTCCGAGTTGAGATCGTCTAGCTCTCTCTCCTTATGTTAGACATGGTGAAATTCAAGCCTAGAAAGGGCAAGGAAATGGCTCAAGGTCACACAAACCAATGGGGGCGAAGGTCAGATCAGAGCCTAGGCCTCCTTAATCCCAGGCCAGGGTCTTTCCACCTCATCCTGAGCACTCAGGCAGTCTAAAGGAATCTTTTTCTAGGGTATAAACTTAGGAAATGCACTACTTTGACATGTGATAAAACACATGCGAAAACACAAAGAGGCTAGGGAAAGTTTCCACAAAAAGTCAACCAGCAATTATAAAATCTTTGCAGGACAACTGCCAACTGGCACTAAAGGTTCTTTTACACACTGTATCTTTTTTTGTTGTTTTGTGGAACCTGTAACCCTTTGAGAGACTGAAGAAATCTAGGGATCCTCGCCTAGAAGTAAACACATTTGCACTTACGAACACAAACTTGTACCCAATTTCAGTGCACGTATGACCTCCTGAGCTCCATGCCCAATTAAGAATCTCTCTTGAGGCAGATTCTTTTAAACAGACTGCTTGCTTCAACAAATACACTCCATCTCTTAGGATGGCTGAGGCTATCACTCTGATTTTCCTCAGCAAAATACCATTGTCCCAACATCATTCATTATAATTGCAGACCTCTAGGTTGGAAGATACTCGAGAAATTACCTAGTCCAACTGCACCCCCCATGAGATATAGGATAAGGTCATGGGTAAATAAGGGGAGACTAGAGTCAGCCTGCCTAGGTTAGAATTCCAACTCCATCACTCACTAGCTGTGTGTCACCTTGGGCAAGTTACTTAACCTCTTTGAGTCTGTATCCCCATCTGTAAAATGGGGATAAAAATTGCAACTATTTCATAGAGTAGTTATGAGGATTGAATTGGATAATTCGTATAAAACATGGCACCAGGCCTGGCACATAGTGAGTGTTCAGTAAATGCTAGCTGGCATTATTGTGATGATGCATGCATCCATGCAAGCACTATGCATGCCTCCATCCAATCCCCTCCGAGAGCTTTTACTTGCACATGCCAGTGATGTGCAGCTCGCCGCCTCCTAAGCTGGTTGAGCAGCTCCAATTGTTACAAACTTCTTCCTATATCGAGCCCAAATTTGTCTTCTTGCAACCCCCACTCCCGCTGGCCCTAGTTCTGCCCTGTGGGGCCAAGCGAGAACAAGTCTATCCTACCTCCACCTGACAGCCCTTCAGCTACGAAGACAGTGATCGAGTCCTTCCTCCGCCCTCTCCCCTCCCCCCTCCCCCCTCTCCAGCTTGAACATCCTCGGTTTCTTCTCCCAACCCACAACAGACTGGCTGCGCTTACTATTTACTCCGAGGCGTTGTACGGTTTCCTTCACACATAGTCATGCAGGCCACACACCCCACAGCCAACACAAGCCCGACCCTCGAGCTCGGCCCCCGCCCGCTGCCCCTGTCCGCGGTGCTGAAGCAGCTCCCGGCCTCGGCGGCCCTCGGCGGCGCGGCCCTCCCCAGCCCCCGCCCTGGGCCGCACCTGCCCGGACCCCAGGCGCGGACCCCCGGCGCGCCGCCTCCGCGAACCCGGCAGCAGGCGCGGCCCGGCCAAGGCCCGGCCCCGGTGCCGCCCCCCGCCCTGCCCGGAGGCCCCGAGCCCGCTCCGCGGCCCCGCGCGCCAGCCCCACCTGCCCGGCGAAGGGCGCCTCCACCTCGGCCGTCCGCGCCACCGCCCCCGCCGCCCGGTCCCCGGCCCCCGCCGCCGCCGCCGCC